>NC_056749.1:418311830-418579330 GCF_019279795.1 Protopterus annectens
TTAACTTCTAGCTTGCTGACTTCAGGCATCCTCCTTATATGTTGCTCCTCCTTATATGTTGCTTTCACTGTCAATAAGTCTGTTATCTAGCTAAATGCCATGAGAATATTTTGATGCTCCGCCTCCATACTGCAGTACACTTTTTGAATAAAGATGTATACACATTCTTTATAGCCAAGATGTTAACTCCCACCAAAGAAAAAAAAAGCAGGGAATTTGAACTCATGGTGATAGGATGCAGCCTCTGGACAGCTATCAGAATTTCTGTTGGCTAGAACTGCCCACTAGGTCCCTGTACACTAACAAGATTTGAGGGATATCTCCTATTAGCACAACTTCCAGCTCTATAAACAGTTATACTCCACAGAGTGAATGCTTACAAGTATTCCTTTACGTGACTCTTTTGGTAATGAATTAACTTCTAGCTGGTTGATTTCAGGCATCCTTTTCCTATTTAACAATTGCAAAAAGGCATGATTTGTTACCAAACAGAACAACCTCAGTTCCAAATAATATTTCAAAATACAGAAAGCTAACCTTATTGCTCAGTGCAGTATTCCACTAGCTTTGTATCTTCTTTCTACATTGGTCAGCTTTTAATGGTATAACACAAACGGTACTCTTCACCTTGAATGCCCTGAGGCAGCACTGCCCCCAAGCCTACCTGTAACATGTTGATGTATAAGGTTAACACTTTCATAAAATAAGGACTGCCGAACACAGGTTAAGAACACAGGCTAATTTTTAGTTTATTAAATGCCCTTTCAGCTTCAAAAGACTACTGCACCTTGATAATAGCTTTCTCTCTTATGAGATGTGTTAAAGGATTGGCAAAACTTGCAAAACTAGGCACAGACTTTTTACACATCCCAACTAGGCCAAAAAAACCCTTCACCTGTCTCTGAGTAGAGGCCACAATTTTTGATGACCCTCACTTTTACTAGTTGTGGCCTTACCATCTCTCTTCTTATATGGTACCCTATGCTCCTGATTTCTACCATACTCTGTCTCCTTTTCTTAGTATTTAAAATAAAGCCTGGCTGTCTTATGAATTCTAACAGCACACACTGCACTTTAGGTATGTGAGACTCCCTGTACTCTCAATGAATAGCCACATCACCCAAGTATGCAGCAACAAAGAATAAGAGAACTAGCCATATTTTATCCTTCATCTTCAGAAAGGTGACCTGGCATCCACGTAGGCCAAATGGTAACACTGCACACTAAACTAGATCGAGGGTTATGACTCCTTGCCTTCACTTTGTCAGAGGGGGTGCATGGTATTTGTCAGTACCATTTCCAGCATTGTCAAGTATTTGACCTTTACAGAATTCAATATTTCCATTAGGTTTAGGGACTACCATTACTGGACTGCTCTAAACACATGCCTAGTTTGAGTATTTATTGATCTTCTTCTACTATCAGTTTTGTAACTCTGGTATTCTGGAAGGTCCTGATCTATTCTTGATTCTGTGTACTGTCACTATATGATGTTTTATTAGTTTAGGTTTTCCAAGCATTTCTGACAGCACACCTTTATTTCTTAATAAAAAGTCTCTCACTTCCTGCTTTTGAACTTTTGACAAGGATTATTCTGGCTGTACTTTGTAGCCTCGGTGGCTCAACGAGTAATGCACTTGACTTTGGTGTAAGAAGATTAGAAGACTGTGGATTCTATTCTCACGACAGTTACACTTGGATGAAGGTTCTTCTACTGGCACTGCAGTGCAATACAAGGGGGTGCTGTACTCTTGAAAGAGTTCCCCTTCAAATGAGATGCTAAACTTATTGAAAAAAGAATAGGGTATGTATTATGGTGCCCTGGCCAAATTTATCCAAGTCATTATGAATACCATCTCTGGAGTCCCCTGAAAACAGAAAGTACAGTTGTGCACACTTACCATAAATGTAGATGTTTTCACTGTTGCAGTCATTACATTTGGGTTATCTGCTTGCAGTAGCCCTCAGTCGACCTGATTAACAAAGTCTTGGGTCCTGCGGTGGATGCTGTCCCTTCTTCCATAATGTCATGTCGTCAGGGTTATGAAACATGTAGCCAATGCCATTACATCAGTTTTTCTTGCCCCAGATGTCAGGTGCCCCCCTAATGGGAAACAATTAAATATATAATTATAAGGATATACCTCCAACGACTGCAACAGTGAATACACTCAAACATCTACATTTATGGTAAGTGTACACAACTGTACTATGTTCTTTGTGTTTCACTGTCCAAAGCTAAGATTGGGAGGAGGAATTTAAATAGAATTAGGACCTGCTATTAGACCCCGCATGACTGCAAAGTATGTACAGACCTCCAGGTAGCATCTAGAATGTCCCTGAAAGGCTGTAGCTGCAACCCTGGTTGAATGGGGTCTGTTGCCCTGTGGGATAGGTTTTCCATGGTGCTTATAGCAGAAATGAATACAGTGGCCTATCCATTTTGAAATGGTTTGCTTTGAAATAGCTTTCCCATCTGTCCCTGCAGCAAATGCCACCAGCAGTTGTTCAGATTTCCTTTGAGGTTTAGTCCTGTCCAGGTAAAATCTAAGTTGTCTGTGCACATCTAAGGAGTGCAGTATATGTTCCCCTTTGTTCTGTGGGTTAGAAAAGAAAGTAGGCAAATGAATGGACTGATTAAGAGCCACACTGGATACCACCTTGGGCATGAAGGAGGGATTGGCTCTGAGGGACACCCTGTCTGCATGAAAGATGATGAAAGGCTCCACTGCCATAAGGGCCTGAAATTCAGATACCCTTCTTGGAGAAGTGACTGCTAAAAGGAAAACTGTTTTCCAGGAAAGGAATTTTAAATTTGCAGTAGCAGCTGGCTCGAAAGGAGGAAGAGTGAGCTTCTCAAAGACAAAGTTAAGGTCCCAGGCTGAAGTTAGAGCTCTCCTGGGTGGCCTTAAATTTTTGGCCCCTCTGAGGAACTGCTTGAGCAGTGGGTGAGAGAAGAGGGGAGGCTCTGTGCTATAATGAGCTGAAATGGCTGAGGCATGAATTTTGATGGAGGAAAGGGACAAGCCCTTATGAAGCATCTCAGTCAAGTGTTGTAGAATCTGAGGTAAATTGGGCACTGCTGCGCTTATCCCTTGAGATTGATTCCAGGCACAAAATATTTTCCATTTTGCAGCATAAGTTTTTCTAGTACTAGGCCTCTTTGCCTCTAAAATGATATCCATCACTGATTTACTAAAGGATGGTAAAGGAGAGATTAGGTAATTAGCCAGGCTGCTAGGTTCAGGGTTTGCAGCTGAGGGTGCAGAATCTGGTTCTCCTGCTGAGACAACAGAGGAGGAGTCTGAGGCAGGTGCCATGGGGCCAAATGTGACACTGCACAAGAAGGGGTCCCAATGTTGGTGTGGCCAGTCTGGTGCAAATAAAATCATCCTTGGCTTGTCTTGTTTGATCTTTAGTAGTACCTTGGAGAGCAGAGGCAGAGGAGGAAAGGCATAAACTGACAGTTTTTTTCCAGCTGAAGGATAGAGCATCCACTTTCCAAGCTAGCTTGTGTGGAATCCTTGTGCAAAACTTGTCCAATTGATGGTTCTGGGGGGAGGCAAACAGGTCTCTATCTGGGCTCCCCCCCACTTGCTATTCAACATGTTGAAAATACTTGGTTCCAGTTTCCACTCGTGTGGGTCCATGAGGTTTCTATTTAGTCTGTCTGCCAGTGGAAGAATGTGGTCCTTGGAAGCTGTACAGCTAACATTTCCTGTTGATTTATGTGCAGGTGCATTTGACTTGGGTTCCATTTGCCCTGAATGCACTTCCCTGCCAGGTGAGCCCCCCATGCATAGGCTGATGTGTCTGTTGTTAAGGTTTGGGTGGCAGGGGTAGTGTGAATGGTAGTCCCCTGTTTTGGTGGCAGGCCTCTGCCCACCAAAGGAACTCTAGGCATAGGCAAGGTATGATAGGAATCATTGCTTCTTGATCCTGTGAATGTTGACACCATAGGCTTTTGAGATACCATTGTAGTTTCCTCATATGCAGCCTTGCATATGGAATTAGAAAGAATGCAGGAGGCCATGAACCCCAAGGCTTGCACTATTTGCCTTGCAGTTAGCTGGGTTTTTGTGGCCACTTGTTTGAAGTAGGTTGTCAAATTAATCCGCTTCTCTGGTGTGAGGAAAGCCATCTGGGAAGTTGTATTCAAGCTTGCTCCCAGGAATATAACTTGTTGACAGGGTACCAGGTGTGATTTCTTTTTGTTTATGGTGTACCCCAGACAAGTCAGCACCCTTTGAACAAAGGGCAGATGATTCAAAAGTATGTCCTGGCTTTCTGCCTGAATTAGACAATCGTCCAGGTATGGGTATATCTGAATATTTCTTTGCCTGCAAAATGCAATTACAGGAGCTAGGCACTTTGTGAATACCCTGGGTGCAGTAAATAAGCCAAAGGGCAGTGCAGAGAACTGATAGTACATGTAGCCTGCTTTGAAGCATAGGTATCTTCTGCAAGACTCCCTGATAGGGATGTGCAGGTATGCTTTTTTAAGTCTAGTGCTGCCAACCATGCATCTTTGCCTAGCATAGGAAGCAGCTGGTGAAGAGTCAGCATTTTGAATTTTGGAATCACCAGAAAGGTGTTTAGAGTAGAAATGTCCAGGATAGGACGCCATGTATTGCATTTTCTGGATACCAGGAAAAGTCTCGAATAGAAACTTTGTCCCTTTTCCTCTTCTGGTACCAACTGAATAGCCCCCCCATGCTTAACAGAGACAGAACTTGATTTGGGACCTCTGCCCACTGATTTGGTGGTAGATCTGGTCACCCGTTTGATGTTGGTAATGTGTGAAAGTGAAATCTGTATCCTTGGGACACTATATTTAAAACCCATTTGTCCTGGTTAATGAGTTCCCAGTTTTGGCCTACAGACCAATCTTTCCACCTAAAGAAGCATTCAGTTGGGAAGGGCTTGGAAGTTTTAAAAGTAAGTCATTGAGACAATTTTCCATAGGGGGAGTCTTATTACTCCCAGATTTGGGTATGGAAATTCCCCCACTGCTTAGTCTTGTGTGTCCCCTGGGACTGAAATCTGGGGTTTCTGCTGTGTCTGGGTTTGGCTTGAGAAGACCTGGAAGGGGCTGGAATGGACCAATTCTTAGAGGGCCAGTGCCTACTAAATCTAGGAGGCTGAACTTGCAAGAAATCTTTAAGAGTTTGCATAGATTTAGCTTTATCTTCCATCTTTTTAACAACTTCCTCATCTTTGTTGCCAAACAGGCAGTCCTGATTTAAGGGAGCATCCAACAGTTTAGCTTTAACATGATCAGGCAAAGATTGCACCTTAAGCCAAGCATGCCTTCTGAGCACAGACCCAGTAACGGCAGCCCTGCCAGAGGCCTCTAATGAATCAAAACCACATTGCAAAGTATGTTTACCAACCTGTTCAGCAGAATGCATTAAATCCTGTAATTCTTTATTTTCAGCACAGTCAGGAATCAACATCATTTTCTGTTTAAGCAACCCAATAACACATTGTTGATGCTTTAACATATGAAACTGGTGGTTTAAAGCCCTAATGGCTAAGGTTGCAGAAGTGTAAATCTTCTTACCACATCTATCCAGCGCCCTGGAGTCTCTATCAGAAGGGGTAAGATTTTTAGCAGTAGAAGCCTTAATGCTCTTGGGTCCCTGTGAAATAGTCTCTG
Source organism: Protopterus annectens (assembly GCF_019279795.1). Taxonomy (NCBI): domain Eukaryota; kingdom Metazoa; phylum Chordata; order Ceratodontiformes; family Protopteridae; genus Protopterus; species Protopterus annectens. Next base: position 418,317,490 of record NC_056749.1, read on the forward strand.
GATCCGCAATAGGATTTTTTTAAAAAGAAACTTGTGTGAATCAGGAACCCTGTAATACCTGTCAGGTTTTCTGGGAGCAGGAGGCAAAGAATCAGGGGCCAAACTAGATTCCAAAACGGCATCATCAACAATGTCTAGTTCAGGAGGTATAGCTAAAGGCCTATGCTGAGGCCAGAGTAAGAAATCCCGAAGCCCCTTTTTTGAGTCAGAAAAATCCTGGCTTTCCCAGTGGAAATGCTCGCTTAGAGTATGTAAGGTTTCACCAAAAGAAAAATCCTCTGGAGTGGAAGCAGAGGGAATAGAGTCCTCTGCATCAGAATCTTCATAAGTGGATAAGGACAAATCCAGATCATCAGACGAATCAGAATCCTGGTCATAAGATTCATAAACAACTTCAGTCCTAGGTCTCTTAGAAGGGGGAGGTTGGCTTCCCCTGGTTAAAGTTATAAGATCTTCAGCCATTCTTATCATTTGTTTTTTTTAGGTATAGAGGCCTGAGCAGGCCGCCTGGGCGTCGGTTTCTTAGGCATGGTTCAGGATTTAGGCCTAAATGAAGAAGGTTTAATATGCAAGTCCGTAGACCTGAATACACCCTCAGAAGATGGTGCCTGCACAGCGGCTCTGGACTCATCCAAGGTAGAGACATAGGTTCCACAGTTGAAGCATCTCTCGGCATACCAGACTCCGAGTGGGTCTCAGTAGAGGCCTGCGAATCAGAAGTAGTGGGTATCAGGGGCTGCAAAAGCACCTCACTGAGTACCAGCGAACTGGCGACTAGCTTAGGAGAAGCATCGTCGGCAACTTTGGACCTAGACAGCCTGTCTCTGTCTTTATCTTTGTGTTTTTTCGGAATCCCGGTAGTCGGATGGCTAACCAATGACATTTCTGGATGATTAAACCGAGAACTGAAATATTTAGAGGTGAAAATATACAGACGACAGATAGTGCGCAGATTAAATAAAGCACAAAACCGATAGCAAGGTACGTCGTGGTCAGGGACCAGGCAAGGAATACAGTACGAATGAAAATCTTTGTGAGGTATTTGCTTTCCACAAGTAATGCAATTACTAACTTTTCCTGACATCGGTAAGGAGCAAGAAAAAGTTTCCCCAACTGGGTACTTAGCTTTAGTTGAAGACTTCGGTTTTGAAACTCGAAAACGAAAATTTCAGAAGTCGGCTGACTGGCACTTGCGAACTGCTTCTGCTTCAGGCACTGCATGGCAAGAAAGACTGATGTAATGGCATCAGCTGCATGTTTTATACCCCTGATGACCTGACGTCATGGAAGAGGAGACAGCAACCGACACAGGACCCAAGACTTTGATAATCAGGCCGACTGAGGGCTACTGCAAGCAGATAACCCAAATGCAATGACTGCAACAGCGAAACACAAAGAACATCACTCATCTAGTGAGACTATCACAGTCAACACAGAGTAAATAAGTAAATAAAAATACTTCTATACTCTCTGGTCTGTCCTGTAGGGAATTCAGCTTGCAAGGTCTCTGAAGAATTCTTTACTTATTTTCAGGTCTTGAACACATTAACATGATCCATTTGCTTTACCTTTCTCTTTCCAGGCTGTCTAACCTTACAGTTTAAGCACTTATTCTTTCCATCATCTCAAGTGGCACCTGCTACATGGCGGCCGGAAATTTATTTTCAGTGGTGGGCACAAGCAGTAGTATCTGACCACAGGGTTAAATTCTATAAGTTGGACTTTGCTGCTTGCTTATACAAAGTTAAACTTTATTCCAATGATCACACAAGACTCAAAAGAGTTACAATGCTCTTTCTTCCTATATTTCTCTATGACACAACCGCACTAAAACTTGCAGGAAAAATCTCCACAGACTATTACAAATCTACAACAAAGTGTGTTGCTAAAGTTACAAACAGATCGCACCATTGCTCAGCCTTACAAAAATTGCATTGGTTAGACCTGCCAAATACCTAAATCTCGACTCAAAAGTGTACATATCATTCAAAACAAACAAATATTCAGTAATACAAGGACTTGTTAAACATTATAATCCCTGGAACCACTTAGACGTCATTAAAAACAATTGGTATATACCAGTAAATCTCACAATATTCCATACTCCATGTTGCCAAAGTTTTGATCAGACCTTAACACTAAAACATTCACATAAAGCCTCAAAACATAGTTAATAAACAGAAAATGCCTTTGCATATAGCACTGATAAAAAACTACTTAAGTAAAACCCTTACAATATTCATCAGGCACTTTTAACTTGATTTACCTTCATTTAACAATTTACTTGCAAATTTCTGTTAGTCATTTTTCTTTCTCTCCTTTTCTTACTTTTTAGATAAAATTGGCCACAGGTGTGAGTGAGCATGCAAATGTGTGTTATGACAGAAAATCCACAGCGGGGGCTAGCCATCCAGCGGTGTGAACCTTGGCACTAGATGGTTGTCACTGTTGAAGTGACACCCCAACCCCATATGGAAAAATTGGAAAAGGGGTTGTGGATGAATGAATCCATCGCTAGTCTCCTCTCTTATAGACTTTTGCTCTACTAAAGTGTCCAACCAATTAACTACCATACTCTTCATTATACCAATAACCTGCCAACATGCAAACATCTCCTTTCTAGATTTTCTTCTCATTAACATGTGTTCAAACAACCTTACAAGTCAGAATTTTTCTGTTGATCAACACCTTTCATCATTGATGAATGAATGTAAATATTTGTTTCTTTTGTAAATACTACTCTGTATATATTACACTGTAATCATCAGAAAAATCTACAATGTGCTTTGAAAATTTCTTGCCCTAGTCTGGTTAACAAACTAACTAAATTAATACATAAATTCATTAAATAGGTAATTCTAACCTAGTCACACCCCTATTCCTCGATTTCCCCAAAGCTTTTGATATAGTATTTAATCAAAAACATCTCTACAAACTCACCTCGCTAGGAGTTAATAGCGCATCTCTTACAGGGTTTCTCAGCCACCTCTCAAACAGAAAACAATCTGTAAAATGTCAGCAAGACTTCTCTGCATTCTTACCAATCGCAGTTGGAGGCCACATAGATCAATTCTGGGTCCTCTCCTTTTTAACATCTTTACTAATAAAACTCCACACCAACATCAAATGAGCAACCTAGTTCAATATGCAAATGATACTACACTCATCTACTTTGCTCTAATATTGAATACCCTTCAGGACATCACCTAACAAGCATTCCTATCCATTGATTCCTGGCCATGTGGCTCAGACCTATTTCTTAACTGCTAAAAGACCAAGTATTTAATGCCAAAAAGACCAAAATGTGACACAGAACAAAAACACACATTCCATATTCTCTTATATAACAACACAAGAACTGGAAGCATAACACAAACTAAACTCCCAGGGGTCTTAACTCAGTGATAATCTCAGATATGACCAAGACCTGCTCCAGGCCTTTAAAAAAACAAATGGTAACTAGGCACCCTCTGCAAGCCAAACAATTTCTTAGAGACACCACTAGACACTAGAAACTCAATGGCAACAATCTTTCTACTCCCATCACTTCTATATGCAGCTCATTATTTTCACAAATCTTATTATCACCCTCAGAACAAAACTAGACACATGCTATAATAAAATACCTAAATTCACTGTAAATAACTAACCGAAACACATCACTGAACAGCAGTAATAGGCCTAAACTGGGTAGAACTTCTTCACTACCTGACTAACTCATACATTGTAATGGCCCACAATCTAATTTAGTGCCATGAAAAATGCCCATTTCTGAAAAATATGTTGCAACATTACTCTAACACCACAACTGTATGGTACAACACCAAATCTCACCTTATTAGAACTAAATCTAATTACTCATCTGGTGACTCTCTACACCCCTACTGCATCACCAAAAATGAGGAACTCTATTCCACTTCAGCTAAAATTGACAGATAAAAAGAACAGTTTCAAAGCATTACTAAAATAACATTTAAACAACTGTCTTTAATCTTACAACACTCCTGCATAATATAATCAAAACATCCTACACCTATATTCTTGTGTCAGACCTGCTTTTTCCTTCTTATTCTTCTACTACACTTTGACCTCACTCTTCCTTTCCTCTTCATGCACTCAAGTATCTTTCTCTCCTCTTTCTCCAATCTTTCATCAACACGGTCAGCTCTATAGCTGTACTCCTATCCACTACAATGTTTTCATATTCTACAGTAATTCATCTCTCCTTAGTTCCAATTAGCCTTACCCCTTCTCACACAAGATACCCCCATGCTACATCTTCAGTTCTCACACGAGATATCCCCAAGCTACATTCTCTTACCCCCTTCTCATAAGAGATGGCCCCAATCTACATCCTCTTATCCCCTTCTCATATGAGACATCCCCATGCTACATCCTCTTATCCCCTTCTTATACGAGATGTCCCCATGCTACATCCTCTTACCTCCTTCTCATATGAGATGTCCCCATGCTACATCCTCTTACCCCCTTATCATACGAGATATCCCCATGCTACATACTTTTATCCCCTTCTCAAATGAGATATACCCATGCTACATCCTCTTACCCCTTCTCAAATGACAAACTCATGCTACATGCTCTTAACCCTTCTCAATGAGATAACCCCATGCTACAGCCACTTATCCCCTTCTGATATGAGATGTCCCCATGCTACATCCTCTTACCCCCTTCTCATATGAGATGTCCTCATGCTACATCCTCTTATCCCCTTCTTATACGAGATGTCCCCATGCTACATCCTCTTACCTCCTTCTCATATGAGATGTCCCCATGCTACATCCTCTTACCCCCTTATCATACGAGATATCCCCATGCTACATACTTTTATCCCCTTCTCAAATGAGATATACCCATGCTACATCCTCTTACCCCTTCTCAAATGACAAACTCATGCCTATGCTGCTCTAACCTTCCTCAATGAGATAACATGCTGCTACAGCTTATCCCCTTCTGATATGAGATGTCCCCATGCTACATCCTCTTACCCCCTTCTCATATGAGATGTCCCCATGCAACATCCTCCCCTTCTCATATGAGATGTCCCCATGCTACATCCTCTTATCCCCTTCTCATATGAGATATCCCCATGCTACATCCTCTTATCCCCTTCTTATATGAGATATCCCCATGCTACATCCTCTTACCCCCTTCTTACATGAGATATCCTCATGCTATATCATCTTACCCCTTCTCATACGAGATGTCCCTATGCTATATCTTATCCCCTCCTTGAGATATCCCTATGCTACATCCTCTTATCCCCTTCTCAAATGAGATATCCCCATGCTACATCCTCTTATCCCCTTCTTAAATGTGATGTCCGCATGCTACATACTCTTACCTGCTTCTCATATGAGATTTCCCACACATCCTCTCCTTCTCCATATGAGATATCCCCATGATACATCCTCTTGCAAATGAGATAACCCCATGCTACATTCATTTATCCCCTTCAAACATGAGATATCCCCATGCTACATCCTCTTTATCCCCTTCTCATACGAGATGTCCCCATGCTACATCCTCTTATCCCCTCCTCGAGATATCCCTATGCTACATCCTCTTACCCCTTCTCATACGAGATGTCCCCATGCTAGATCCTGTTATCTCGTTCTTATACGAGATATCCCCATGCTACATCCTCTTATCTCCTTCTCATACAAGATGTCACCATGCCACAACCTCTTATCCCTTCCTCGAGATATTCCCATGCAAAATCCTCTTACCCCCTTCTCATATGAGATGTCCCCATGCTACATCCTCTTATCCCCTTCTCATAAGAGATGTCCTGATGCTGCAGCCACTTATCCCAGTCTTATATGAGATGTCCCCATGCTACATCCTCTTAACCGCTCTCAAGATATCCCCATGCTACATCCTCTTATCCCCTTCTGATATGAGATGTCCCCATGCTACATCCTCTTACCCCCTTCTCATATGAGATGTCCCCATGCTACATCCTCTTATCCCCTTCTCATATGAGATGTCCCCATGCTACATCCTCTTATCCCCTTCTTATATGAGATGTCCCAATACTACATCCTCTTACCCCCTTCTTATATGAGATGTCCCCATGCTACATCCTCTTACCCCCTTCTCATATGAGATGTCCCCATGCTACATCCTCTTATCCCCTTCTTATATGAGATGTCCCAATACCACATCCTCTTACCCCCTTCTTATATGAGATGTCCCTATGCTACATCCTCTTATCCCCTTCTCATATGTGATATCCCCATGCTACATCCTCTTATCCCATTCTCACATGAGATATCAACATGCTACATCCTCTTTCCCCTTCTCACATGAGATAACCACATGCTACATCCTCTTATACCCTCCTCGAGATATTCCTATGCTACATCCTCTTATCCCCTTCTTATATGAGATATCCCCATGTTACATCCTCTTATTCCCTCCTCGAGATACCCCCATGTTACATACTCTTACACCCTTCTCATAAGAGATATCCCCATGCGTCATCTTCTTACCTACTTCTCATACGAGATGTCCCCATGCTACATCCTCTTATGCCCTTCTCATATGAGATATCCCCATGCTACAGAATCTTACCCCTTCTCAAATGAGATGTCTGCATGCTACATCCTCTTACCCTCTTCTCATATGAGATGTTCCCATGCTACATCCTCTTATCCTCTTCTCATACAAGATATCCCCATGCTACATCCTCTTACCCCCTTCCCATATGAGATGTCCCCATGCTACACCCTCTTATCCCCTTCTCATATGAGATGTCCTCATGCTACATCCTCTTATCCCCTTCTTATGAGATATCCCCATGCTACATTCCTCTTACCCCCTTCTCAAATTAGATATCCCCACACTACATCTTCTTATCCCCTTCTAATAAGAGATGTCCCAATGCTACAGCCTCTTTTGCCCTTCTCATATGAGATATCCCCAAGCTACAGCCTCTTACCCCTTCTCATATGAGATGTCCCCATGCTACATCCTCTTACCCCCTTCTCATACGAGATGTCCACATGCTACATCCTCTTCCCTTTCTTATATGAGATGTCCCCATGCTACATCCTCTTACCCCCTTTTTATATGAGATGTCCCCATGCTACATCCTCTTATCCCCTTCTCAAATGAGATATCCCCATGCTACATCCTTTTATCCCCTTATCATATGAGATATCCCCATGCTACATCCTTTTACCCCTTCTCATATGAGATGCTCCCATGCTATATCCTCTTACCCCTTTCTCATATGAGATGTCACCATGCTACATCCTCTTATCACCTTCTTATATATAACCCCATGCTACATCCTCTTATCCTCTTCTCATATGAGATGTCCCATGCTACATCCTCTTACCCCCTTCCCATACGAGATGTGCCTATGCTACACCCTCTTATCCCCTTCTCATACGAGATGTCCTCATGCTACATCCTCTTACCCCCTTCTCATATGAGATATCCCCATGCTACATCCTCTTATCCCCTTCTCATACGAGATGTCCCCATCCTCCTATCCCCTTCTCATACGAGATGTCCCCATGCTACATCCTCTTATCCCCTTCTCATACGAGATATCCCCATGCTACATCCTGTTATCCCCTTCTTATATGAGATGTCCCCATGCTACATCCTCTTACCTCCTTCTCATATGAGATGTCCCCATGCTACATTCTCTTAACCCCTTCTCATACGAGATATCCCCATGCTACATCCTCTTATCCCCTTCTCAAATGAGATATACCCATGCTACATCCTCTTACCCCCTTCTCAAATGACAAAACCCCATGCTACATGCTCTTACCCCTTCTCAAATGAGATAACCCCATGCTACCTCCACTTATCCCCTTCAAACATGAGATATCCCCATGCTACCTCCTCTTACCCCCTTCTTACATGAGATATCCTCATGCTATATCATCTTACCCCTTCTCATATGAGATGTCCCCATGCTACTTCCTCTTACCCCCTTCTCATATGAAATGTCCCCATGCTACATCCTCTTATCCCCTTCTCAAATGAGATATCCCCATGCTACATCCTCTTATCCCCTTCTTATATGAGATGTCCGCATGCTACATACTCTTACCTGCTTCTCATATGAGATTTCCCCACGCTACATCCTCTTACCCCCTTCTCATATGAGATATCCCCATGATACATCCTCTTACAAATGAGATAACCCCATGCTACATTCATTTATCCCCTTCAAGCATGAGATATCCCCATGCTACATCCTCTTACCCCTTCTTACATGAGATATCCTCATGCTATATTATCTTACCCCTTCTCATATGAGATGTCCCCATGTTACATCCTCTTACCCCCTCTCATACGAAATGTCCCCATGCTACATCCTCTTATCCCCTTCTCAAATGAGATATCCCCTTGCTACATTCTCTTACCCCCTTCTCATAAGAGATGTCCCCATGCTACATCCTCTTATCCCCTTCTCAAAGGAGATATCCCCATGCTACATCCTCTTATCCCCTTCTTATATGAGAAGTCCCCATGCTACATCCTCTTACCTCCTTCTCATATGAGATTTCCCCATGCTACATCCTCTTACCCCCTCCTCATACAAGATATCCCCATGCTACATCCTCTTACCCCCTTCTTGTGCAAGATGTCCCCATGCTACATCCTATTATCCCCTTCTCATAAGAGATGCCCTGATGCTACATCCACTTATCCCCTTCTTATATGAGATTTCCCCATGCTACATCCTGTTATCCCCTTCTCATACAAGATGTCCCCATGCTACATCCTCTTATCCCTTCCTCGAGATATCCCCATGCAACATCTTCTTACCCCTTCTCATATGAGATGTCCTCATGCTACATCCTCTTATCCCGTTCTCATACGAGATGTCCTCATGCTACATCCTCTTATCCCCTTCTCAAATGAGATATACCCATGCTACATCCTCTTACCCGTTCTTACATGAGATATCCTCATGCTATATTATCTTACCTCTTCTCATATGAGATGTCCCCATGTTACATCCTCTTACCCCCTCTCATACGAAATGTCCCCATGCTACATCCTCTTACCCCCTTCTCATAAGAGATGTCCCCATGCTACATCCTCTTATCCCCTTCTCATAGGAGATATCCCCATGCTACATCCTCTTATCCCCTTCTCATAGGAGATATCCCCATGCTACATCCTCTTATCCCCTTCTTATATGAGATGTCCCCATGCTACATCCTCTTACCTCCTTCTCATATGAGATTTCCCCATGCTACATCCTTTTACCCCCTCCTTATACAAGATATCCCCATGCTAATTCCTCTTACCCCCTTTTTATACAAGATGTCCCCATGCTACATCCTATTATCCCCTTCTCATAAGAGATGTCCCCATGCTAAATCCTCTTATCCCCTCTTTGAGATATCCCCATGCTACATCCTCTCATCCCCTTCGCGAGATATCCCCATGCTACATCCTCTTATCCCCTTCTCATATGAGATGTCCTCATGCTACATCCTCTTATCCTTTTCTCAGATGAGGTGTCCCCATGCTACATCCTCTTATCCCCTTCTCACATGAGATGTCCCCATGCTACATCCTTTTATCCCCTTCTCAAATGAGATGTCCCCATGTTACATCCTCTTATCCCCTCCTCACATGTGATATCTCCACGAGACATCCTCTTATCCCCTACTCACGAGATAACCCCATGCTACCTCCACTTATCCCCTTCAAACAAGAGATATCCCCATGCTACTTCCTCTTTTCCCCTTCTTATATGAGATATCCCCACGCTACATCCTCTTACCCCTTCTTACATGAGATATCCTCATGCTATATTATCTTACCCCTTCTCATATGAGATGTCCCCATGTTACATCCTCTTACCCCCTCTCATATGAAATGTCCCCATGCTACATCCTCTTTTCCCCTTCTCAAATGAGATATCCCCTTGCTGCATCCTCTTACCCCTTCTCATAAGAGATGTCCCCATGCTACATCCTCTTATCCCCTTCTCATAGGAGATATCCCCATGCTACATCCTCTTATCCCCTTCTTATATGAGATGTCCCCATGCTACATCCTCTTACCCCCTTCTCAAATTAGATTACCACATGCTACATTCATTTATTCCCTTGAAACATGAGATATCCACATGCTACATCCCCTTATCCCCTTTTTATACAAAATGTCCCAATGCTACATCCTATTATCCCCTTCTCATAAGAGATGTACCCATGCTAAATCCTCTTATCCCCTCCTTGAGATATCCCCATGCTACATCCTCTCATCCCCTTCGCGAGATATCCCCATGCTACATCCTCTTATCCCCTTCTCATAAGAGATGTCCCGATGCTACATCCACTTATCCCCTTCTTATATGAGATGTCCCCATGCTACATCCTGTTATCCCCTTCTCATACAAGATGTCCCCATGCTACATTCCTCTTATCCCTTCCTCAAGATATCCCCATGCAACATCCTCTTACCCCTTCTCATATGAGATGTCCTCATGCTACATCCTCTTATCCCGTTCTCATACGAGATGTCCTCATGCTACATCCTCTTATCCTTTTCTCAGATGAGATGTCCCCATGCTACATCCTCTTATCCCCTTCTCACATGAGATGTCCCCATGCTACATCCTTTTATCCCCTTCTCAAATGAGATGTCCCCATGTTACATCCTCTTACCCCCTCCTCACATGAGATAACACCATGCTACATCCTCTTATCCCCTTCTTATATGAGATATCCCCAAGCTACATCCTCTTACCCCCTCCTCACATGAGATAACCCCATGCTACATCCACTTATCCCCTCCTTATAGGAGATATCCCCACGCTACATCCTCTTACCCCTTCTCACATGAGATAACCCCATGCTACATCCTTTTATCCCCTTCTCACATGAGATAACCCCATGCTACATCCTCTTATCCCCTTCTTATACAAGATATCCGCATGCTACATCCTCTTACCCCCTTCTCACATGAGACATCCCCATGCTACATCCATTTATCCCCTTCTTATATGAGATATCCCCATGCTACATCCTCTTACCACCTCCTCACATGAGAACCCCATGCTGCATCCTCTTATCCTCTTCTCATATGAGATATCCCCACTCTACATCCTCTTACCCCCTACTCACATGAGAACCCCATGCTACATCCTCTTATCCCCTTCTTATAGGAGATAACCCCATGGTAAATCCTCTTGTCCCGTCTTGTCCCCTTCTGATATGAGATATCCCCACGCTACATCCTCTTATCCCCTCCTCGAGATATCCCCTTGCTACATCCTCTTACCTCCTTCTCACATGAGATAACCCCATGCTACATTCTCTTATCCCCTTCTCATGAGATAACCCCATGCTGCATCCTCTTACCCCCGTCTCATATGAGATGTCCCCATGCTACATCCTCTTATCCCCTTCTTATATGAGATATCCTCATGCTACATCTTCTTATCCCCTTCTTATAGGTTCATAGGTAGGTACTAGGCTATCTGCCTGAGGGCATTTATAAGCCTAGCCAGTGTGTCGGCTTTCGCCACCCCATTGATTAATTAACAGATCCTCTGTCAAGCAGAGCCTATGAAGTGATCCCAGGGGTGTATTTTCTGTTACCCATCTACTCGTCAAGGTTTCTCTTGAAGATTGTTAGTGAGGGGCTCTGCCTAATGTAGTTTGGAATTTTGTTCCAAAGCATGGGGAGTCTCTGTGACAGGAATCTATCCCACCAGCATGTTCTATTTATTGTTGTAGTGAGGTTTAGCTCACTAGAGCGCGTGGCTCGCAGTGACGGATTTCTTTAGGTGGAGCATGTCCATCAATTCTGAGTTGGACATGGCTTTGTAAGTCAAGCAGAGATCACCTCTGATTAAGCGATATGCCACTGAGTACAGTCAGAGTTTTTTCAGTCAGGCTGCATAGGACATGTTTCAGGCCAGTAATCCTCTTGATGAGGCACTTTTGTGGTCTCTCCAGCGGTTGGAAGTGTCTTGTGTGGTACATCCCAAATGGGGCATTGTACTCTATGATGGGTCTGTTAAGTGATGAGTAGAGGGGCACTATAACCTCTTTATTTCCAGATACGAACCCTTTAGTAATTAGATGGGCCACATAGAAGGATTTCCTAACTACTTTGGAAATATGATTGTCAAAGGAGAGACTACTATCTGCCTGGGTCCCCAGATCTCTTATTACCTCTTCTGTATCAAGGGGGCTGCCAACTATGTGGTAATTTATGGGTGTTTTGTTTTTCCCAAATGGGATGACTATGCCTTTTTTGGCATTTAGCTTGAGGCCATGACTTTGACACCAGGTGTCCGTCTCAGTAAGGCCCTTTTGGAGGATGTCCGTATCAGCCGTACAGTCAATTATGGCTCCCAGTTTGCAGTCATCAGCAAACTTGGTTAGCCATTGTCCTCCTGTGTTTGCCTGTTCTTCTGAGAAGTATATGCCGAACAGTAGTGGTCCCAGGACCGAGCCTTGTGGGACACCACTTGTGACTGGTTTAGAGTCGGACCTGGAGCCCGCTAGTCTTACCGTGTGAGTTCTGTCTGTAAGCCAGTTGGCAGCCCATCTCATGACGTAGGAGTTTATGTTCAGGCTGGTGAGTTTTTCTGTAATACCTGAGTGGGGAATGGTGTTGAAAGCCTTGGCGAGTTCAAGGTAGGCTGCGTGAACAACCTTTCCCTTGTCTATGGCCTTGGTGACTGTCTCAAAGAAGTCAACCAGGTTTAGTAGGCATGATCTGCCCTTAAAGCCGAACTGGGTCGGGTCAAGTGGTTCCCAATGTCTTTGTTAATGGGTTGCATGATGATGCGCTCCATAGCCTTGCAGACCAGGCTAGTCAGGCTTATCAGGCGATAGTTATCAGGGTCAGTTGTGGCCCCTCCTTTCTGGAGTGGAATAACCGTTGCTGTGTGCCATTCTTTGGGCACGTAGTCTGTGGAGAGGCTGTGGTTGAACAGTGTGTTTAGGTGGTGGGTTAGTTAGTTCTGTAGTTCATGCAAGACGCAGCCTGGGACATCATCTGGCCCCACTGACGCTGTGTTTTTGGCTTCTGAAAGGGCTATTTTCACCTGTGCATCTGTGATTTCCGGGACACTACACTTTTCCGGTATTGTTGTGAGCCCTTTTGGGGGTGAGAGGAGGGTGAAGTTTGCACTGAATCTATCTGCCTGGATGTTATAAATATCAGTAGGTTCAGTATATTTTGTGCTACTTTGCACTAGTTCAGGGCATATCTGCGAGTTTCCACTTAGATTCTTAACATAGCTAAAGAAGGCTTTATGGTTATCTTTTGAATCCTTGGCTATTTTTCTTATACAAGATGCCCCCATCCTACATCCTCTTACCCCCTTCTCACATGAGATAACCCCATGCTACATCCTCTTATCCCATTCTTATATGAGATATCCCCATGCTACATCCTCTTACCCCCTTCTCATACGAGATGTCCCATGTTACATCCTCTTACCCTCTTATCATACGAGATGTCCCCATGCTACATCCTCTTATACCCTTCTTATATGGGATGTCCCCACGCTACATCCTCTTACCCCTTTTCACATGAGATAACCCCAGGCTACATTCTCTTATCCCCTTCTTATAGATGTCCCCATGCTACATCCTCTTACCCCCTTCTCACATGAGATACCCCATGCTACATCCTCTTATCCCATTCTTATATGAGATATCCCCATGCTACATCCTCTTACCCCCTTCTCATATGAGATGTCCCATGTTACATCCTCTTACCCCCTTATCATACGAGATGTCCCCATGCTACATCCTCTTATCCTCTTCTCAAATAAGATATCCCCATGCTACATCCTCTTATCCCCTTCTTATATGAGATATCCCCATGCTACATCCTCTTACCCCTTTTCACATGAGATAACCCCAGGCTACATCCTCTTATCCCCTTCTTATAGATGTCCCCATGCTACATCCTCTTAGCCCCTTCTTATAGATGTCCCCATGCTACATCCTCTTATCCCCTTCTTACATGAGATGTCTCCATGCTACATCCTCTTATTCCCTTCTTATATGAGATGCCCCAATGCTACATCATCTTACCTCCTTCTCAAATGAGATATCCCCATGCTACATCCTCTTACCCCTTCTCAAATAAGATAACCCCATGCTACATCCACTTAGCCCCTTCTCACATGAGATATCCCCACGCTACATCCTCTTATCCCCTTCTCATAGGAGATGTCCCCATGCTACATCCTCTTATCCCCTTCTCACATGAGATATCCCCATGCTACATCCTCTTATCCCCTTCTCACATGAGATATCCCCATGCTACATCCTCTTATCCCCTTCTCACATGAGATATCCCCATGCTACATCCTCTTATCCCCTTCTCACATGAGATAACCACACGCTACATCCTCTTATCCCCTTCTTATAAGAGATGTTCCCGCTACATCCTCTTATCCCCTTCTCATAGGAGATGTCCCCATGCTACATCTTACCCCCTTTTCACATGAGATAACCCCATGCTACATCCTCTTATCCCCTTCTTATTGGAGATGTCCTCATGCTACATCCTCTTATTCCCTTCTCATACGAGATGTCCCCATGCTGCATCCTTTTATCCCCTTCTCACACGAGATGTCCCCATGCTGCATCCTCCTATCTCTTAGCTCATCCTACCTTTAAAAGTTTTAACCATGATGCTTTAGTCATTCTACTATAATAACTTGACCTTACTCTGCTAACTTAATTTCATAAAGTTTGTCTACCTCACTTTGTTTTGGACATTATTACATCAACTACAACTGTATTCTTAAGAAAAGTAATGTATGAAATCTACTTATGAATTGCATCCATTTGTTTTGTAGTGTGCTTTTGTGTCTTACAATTCTTTGTAATTATGTTAACTGTGCTTATCCTGTACATGTTTCTATTCTGTAATCTCTACAATATTGTCAAATTTTTCTTCTAACACATTTGTTGCATCATGTGGCTTTTCTTCCTGGGCTACCACTGAAAAGGGATCTTTATTTTAGTCAAGAAATTAAACAAATATGTATAATCCTGTTGCATTTCCATGTCTCTCAGTGTGTACTGCATGCGGTGGTGGTGCTGCGGTAGCGTTGTCGCCTCAAGTAAGACGTTGCCCCGTTCGATTCTCAGTTACAGCATCTTCTGTGTGGCAACATGCGTATATGGGCGTTCCTTCGTTGAAGGTTGTGCATCAGGCCCGGCAAGTCAGCACGTAAAAATCTACTGCCAATCATTAGCGGACTGGAGTTCCGCTGTGGCGACCCCTAACCGGGAAAAGCTGAAAGACACAACAACCAGCTTTAGTCTATCCTTCAAACTAACATAGTGGTTGTTTACACACTCATTATGGCAGTTTATAGAAAACAAAATGAGAGTATCAATCAACCTAGAGACTGAATCTATACCTAGTTTGATCCAGCTTTTTATTGGGTATCTTGAAAACACAGATAATCAAAAATTAAGTATCTCACCTATCTATAAGATACTAAGAGAAGACACTCCAAAGTTTGACTCAGATTTTTGGAATTACTATGTAAAGATTAATGGAGAACAAATATCTGATGAATCCAAAAAATTGTTATTGAATTGTATGTATGGTACCTTTTCTTCGTTATATTGGAGATTGTATACATGGAAATTTATGAAGAGGAGTTTCTCTACTCCACATAAAATAAATCTTATACTCAAAAATAGTGAAAGTAAATGTTGGAAATGTGATGAATTACTATAAGCCAACTGGGTTCACATGTTCATTGAATGCAGAAATGTTGTTCAGTACGGGAAAGACTTCAGATACTTTGTATATGCTTTATGGTCTGATAACTGTCATATTTGTAACTCACTAATCCTATTCAATGTTCCTATACCTAATGTAATACCTAAATTTCAGATTTGTTTACTTTGGTCGATTATTGCAATTGCCAGAAAAGTTATTACTTTGAACAGGAAAAGTAAAGATTTGATGTTTAAAGATTTTATTAATTTGGCAAAAGTTGTTTGTAAAAAAGAACTGAAAACCATTTGTTATAGAACTCGTAACATTACTCATAAAAAATAGCATGGCAACAACTGGAAAACCTTCGGAACAAGTACTGATAACTTCTCATGGATAAAATGATTGTTTATCATGGATGAATGCAAATATTGTAAATAGTTTTTTATTATTTTATTGTATCTGTCATATGTACATTTGTGTATGTTTATAATGAAAACAAAATAAAAATGTTTTTGAAAAAAAAAACTAACATAGTGTTCTACCACACATTATAATAGTTCTTCTCTGCTTCTGAAATTTCCTTAGCAGTGTCAACTGGTCCACCCAGATATCTGTTCTACAGATGCTGAATTGGGAAAATTTTGAAGAATGTTGCACTCTTCTGATGGTAAACATTAAGTAGGGTAACAACTAGTTTGAGTTTTCCTGTTTGCATCAATAACAGATGTCCTCAAGTGTCTGACTTTAAATCACGAACGCAACTGAAGCAGAACTCTTGATATACAGGAAATGCCTTAATCAGTAAGTATCTTAAGGATACCCACTTTGGGGAATATTACTACCGGTTCTAGCAAATAAGGTTAAGATCTGTGTATTAGCTGTACTTCTAGAAATCTAGTAGCACAATCTATTAAGACCAGAATGTACTAGTACCCAACATTTAACTTTACAAGTGGTCCCATGATGGCCACAGTAATATGTTCATGAGTTACTTACATGATAGGCTTTAGAATGGTCTTTTAAATAAAATATGGGTTACCATTTTCTGGCATTCTGGATAAGTAGCATGGACATTTTCTCTTTCATTATGCCTGGTTGGCTAACACTGCTGCTATGGTTTTGTCCATCACCAACTGATCATCTTACACATTACTAGTGGCTAGCTTTATCATTAGTGTTGTCTAAGGTTTTGGCAATAGCAACTGATGTAGAAATACTTCACTTTCTTTATGTATTCTCTATAAAAGGTCATTTTTAACCTCAAAATATGGGGATGGGAAATACCCTGTTCACTATCTTTCAACTACAACTTTAGCTATGTTCCCTCTTGCCCTATTCAAAGCATTACCATCCCACTGTGCCTTTTTAAAGATTATGTGGTTTACTTGTAAGTCAACTAACTCAGGATTACCTCCTTCAGTAGCAAAAAATATGGGTGTACTAGACAGCACTAGCACTGTGATAAACTAATAATTGGTAAGTCTCAAGGCAATTGCCTGAATTCTTCACCAACCAGTGTAAGTCCAAACAGACACTAAAGCAAGGACATATATAAAAACTCAAGTTTTTTTCCACAAAGCTGCTCAAAAAAAATAAAAAAACAGCCTATGATGTTTTCAGATTCCAGAACAGAACAGTATACTGTCCACTTGACTTTCAAACAACCTAAACAGCACCTTGTAGTGCACTCTACCACACATAGCCTTGTGCATCTTGTTTGACAAACAGGTTTCCTTTAAAACTTTCATGCTGTAGGCCTTTGCCAGCCCAAACATCTAGCTGTATTAAAAGGTACACTCCACGGGGTATATTACACAGGTGTTCCCCAACTTGTCTAACATGCTCTATACTTCTATGGCACTGTAATAATACCCCCATTGTGTGTCACCCTTCTTTACATGATCATTCAAATGAAGAAATGAGTTCCTGCTTGCAGACAACCTCCTTATCCAACTGAATAATGCATGATATTTTGTTAAATCACACCTTTCCTGCCTTTTTTTAGGGTGGGGGGGTTAGCATATAGTGTGCGTCTATGTGGGGCAGAAAGTCACTTGAGCAACTAGTGTTTATGTCAAAGAAAAAATAGTCAACTATTTTGCTTGATTTCCATCAAATGTACTGTTTAAACAGCAAGATCACAAGACAGTGTGGTTTAGAGAAGTTTTTTTTCTCCTTTTTCTCCTGTTTTGTGATCTCAGAGGTAGTATGTATAAAGTCACAGGGGTGTTTGTGGGATTGAGGTGGGCTTGCCTCTGTGCAAATATATGTTATTTTCTTCTTTTTTTTTTTTTTTTTTTGTTACATTTTTTCAGTGTTTTGTGCTGCTGATAAGCTTTCAAGTTACTTTCTGCATTGAATAACTCAGCTTTTTCTGTATTTCAGATTTCATGATGCATTTACATACATTTCTGTAATGTGTGTGTATAACTACATCTATATCTACAAAATATTATTGGCAAGCATTTAACTAAACATTCAGTTAATCAAATTAACTGAAATATGGCATGAGTGCTGTGTGATCTTGTACATGGGATATACAAGTAGCAGGGGGTGTGGGGGCAAAATTCCTCACATGTTGGTCTTGTCTCCAGACAAAAATTATGTTATTTTGTTGTTTTTCTTTTTAATTCCATTATTATTTTTCCAATCACTGTTGTTGTGATCAGTCACTTTAGATATTCATATACACACACACACAAACATATACATATATCTTCTTCTTTCTGCTTTTCCCAGTTAGGGGTCACCACAGCAGATCACCTGTCCGCTCATGATTGGCAGTGGAGTTTTACAGTGTCGAGTTGCCAGCCCGGCATCCAACCTTCCACAGAAGGAACACACATGCATGCATGCACTCACACCTAGGGCCAATTTAGAGTGTCCAATCCACCTACAGCATGTCTTTGGGATGTGGGAGGAAACCGGAGCACCTGGAGGAAACCCACATGACCACAGGGAGGACATGCAGACTCTGCACAAAAAGCACCCTAGCCGAGGATCGAACTGGAGAACCTCTTGCTGTGAGGTGGCAACACTAACTGCTGCACCACTGTGGCCGCCCACACACACATATACATATACATTATAACTATATATATGGATTCGTATCACTTCACCTAAAGACCATTTCACTGAAATCCATTTCACTTGAGACTAAATTACCTAAAGTTCATTTCACCTAAAACTCATTTCATTGACAAGTGGCACTCTAAGGCAAGTCAAAGGTATATGTCCTTTTCCAAACTGTAGTGCGATCCTGGTGTTAGTATACATAGCTGGGGGGGGGGGGTGTGGGGGAGCAGCATTATTTGGCAAAAGGCAACCCCACCCCCCCAACTATATACACTAACACCAGGATCATACTACAGTGGGGAAAAAGACATATACCTTTGACTTGCCTTAGAGTACTACTTGTCAGTGAAATGAGTTTTAGGTGAAATGAACTTTAGGTGATTTGGTCTCAGTGAAATGAGTGTCAGTGAAATGGTCTTTAGGTAAAGTGATACGAATCCAGATATATATATATATATATATATATATATATATATATATATATATACATACATACATACACACATGCACTCACACAAAAACACACACACACACATATATATATGTATTATATATACACACTCACATACACACACACACACACACACTGGCCTACTTCTAAATTTTGAATTTTCAAAAAGTTGAATTTCTTATGGTCGCGGCCATAAGATCGAAGTTTTGAAACTTCGAACTATTTAAACAGAGACTGCCATACAGTGCAGAACGGTATTATTCACCATTTTCCTCGATGCAATGTGATGTGATCTTGGAGTTGGTATATTAAATCAGCAGGGGGTGGCGGGGTGCAGGGGGCTTGCCTCCTTGCAAAAATGTAAAAAAAAAAAAAAAAAGATTTTTTTGTTTTTATTTTTTTTATTTAAATTTCGAAGTTTTAAAATTTTGATCTTATGGTCTCAACCATAAAAAATTCAACATTTTGAAAGTTCCAAATTTATAAGTAGAACCACACACACACATATATATATATATATATATATATATATATATATATGCACACACATACATTTAAGCAATAATCCACAACTGTGCATGGGTATATCAGGAGTTTCCCACGGTTGGTGATAGAGGTATTTCATTAGGATACCTGTCATCTAAATTAGGCTATATCTACTTAAGTTACAGTTAGATCGAAAATAATTTTCTAACAACATTTTTATACATGCGTAGCTTATTAAAAACACTGCATTCCAATGAATTTGAAACTGTTACATATTTCCGACCAAATATTACATTTCAAATGAGATTAAAATGGACATTTAAAACCTAACTCAATAACATCTATGCCTAAAATAATGCTGACCAAAACCAAAAGTTTCATGGGAAACTATGACAGAGCAGTGGTGGAGCTGTAGCATTATCACCTCACAGCAAGAGGTTCTCCAGTTTGATTCTCAGCTGAGTGCCTTCTGTGTGGAGTCTGCATATCCTCCCTGCATTTGTGTGGGCTTTCTGCAGGTACTCCGGTTTCCTCTCATGTTACAAAGACATGTTTCTCCCCAGGCCTCCACTGAAAATTGGCTTTGTTCCAAGTCGGACTTTCTCGGTAAACAAATGTTAAATAAATAAACTATATGACAGCAGATATGACACACAATCCCTATCAGCTGTCTTTCCTACGTGACAAAGTTCTATCCTCCCTGAAGTATATTTTAGGTCCATTAAGAATAATCATGCCTCTTTTAAACAATAGGGATGATTATTTGACTTGAAATTCTAAAAAAGTATTATATCACTAGACAAACTATTGACACTTCTAAGGTTGTAAAATACACACAAAAACATGCTTTTTGTAGGAGGCAAGCTCCCGGTGAGCCTCCTTACACTGGGACAAGCCTCACTTCCTTAGAGTATATATATATATATATATATATATATATATATATATATATATATATGCCAACTCAAAAGGTTGTAGAAATTCAGAGAAAAAGGAAAAAGAGAACATTCACCATCACTTTCCTGCTCTTCTCCAAGTTTAACTCCCTTGAAAAAACAACAGTGAACTTTCAGGTTTGATATTTTCAGTGTTAATCAACTATCTGGTGACAAACAGTAGGGATTCTATCTACCCCTTCGTTTATACATTTAGCACGTTGGTTAATGATGACAAACAGCAGGGATTCTACCTATCCCTTTATTTATACATGTAGCACCTTGGTTAACTCCTCACTCTTTGCAGATCATTCTTTCAAGTCCCTTTTGTAATCTCGAATATTCCAAATAAAAGGAATTACTGTCTGGCTTAGACATCTCATTATAGGAAATAAAAGTGTTTCATTTTCTTCCAAAATTAATTGTGTTTTTAAAATTTTATAAATGAGTAAATTGACTTACCTGTTGCAATACTGGCAGATCTGATCAGACATGAACTAGAAAAGAAAAAAAAATAAAATTTTTAAAAGCATTACTCATTCAGCTATGTCCAGCTATTTCTACACACATGAATTCTGTACTCCTCTTCACACTTTCAAAAGATTTCATGCTCAGATTACTTTAATTATTCCTTTGTCCTTAACCACAAATGAGTTGCTTTCTATGATGACACTCTACAACTTTTCTTAAAAACTTAATCGGCAAACTAAGCTCTTCCTGTAAACATAAAAAAGAAAAATGTCCTCTAATCAGCTGACAGATATAATTCAGTCTTCATCCCATGCCTCCTCACTGATTCAATTAATGGCTAAACACAGGATGGTGAAACATTATTCAATGAACCTGTTTAGCTGTGCTGGATATTTATCAAGAACGCCAAACACCCTCCTAGTGGATGTAACACATTATGCTTACTTGAGGGGTATGAAGATCACCCCCCCCCCCCCACACACACACACACACACACACACACACACACACACACACACACAGTCAAGTTCATCCTCAGACCTTTTTCATGGAAGCACAGTACACAGTAAGATTTGGTGAACCACTTTTCACTTGGATGTGATTTTTGCATTTCCAGGTCAAAAAATAACCCCTCTTATCTGTCACACTAGACTCATGCTCAAAGATGACAGTTTTGCCCTGCAGCTTAGTGGTTAACATTATAAGCAGTAGAACAGATATATTACGTACATCTCAATGTAATCTACATAATATTTACTTACATATTGTGTAACAGTTTAAGTTATTCATGTCCCTCTGGTCCAGACTCCATGAGCTGGGTCCACCCAGAGCTCCCACTGAATGTTGCGCAAACAGCAAGCCAAGCCATGTCTGCTAATCAAACATGGGTCATATGGGCTGCAGTAAGGGCTTTATCCCTCTGTGGCATGAGGATGGGGATTACTTTGTTTTATTCACCCTCTTTAGAACCATTTCTGCTACCTATTATTTAAGGAAACATGGATTCTGAAAGGGAAGATGCTTAATACATACTACTTCAGACCTTTTCATTCAGCAAAACTGTTTCACACTTTCAGTGACCTACATTTAAATTATCATGGATCTCAGTCATGCTGTATCATCATCTTATACAGCATTATCAGCACTTTCTCCTTGTTTCAAGACATTTCTAGCTTTGTACAATGTTACCTTTCATTTTTCCAATGAAATTTAGCTTCTCTATCACTGATATCTTGATTATTTCTCCATTTGACAATCTTCTTTACCAACCCCCCCTTAAATTTAATAATTTGTTACAGATTTTGACGACACCTGCCAGATGTGCATAAATCCTCCGGTTTACCATGAGAAGGTCAAACCAGACTCCATCGAATGATGGAATTACCGACCCACTTCTGCTAAAACGACAATGTCGAATTCCGACATTGTCGAAATACAACTCGCCGTAAACTTCTGGGCTTTAACATGGGTCGAGATGGGGGCGAGATTCATACTTCGACAATGTCAGGTTCAACATCGTTGCTGTTTGGCCTCAGAACTTCGACTGAAGTGGGTTCGACCGAACCCACTTCGAACTTCTAATGCCAAACCAAATCCTTCAGGGTGTGCAGTGAGCTAAATTCTTTGTACAACAACGAAGAGGATCTTTTCCCTCATTAAAACATCACACATACCTCACTATTCATTTGTCATTCTACACATCAAATTTTCTTTCACAGCCTTCTTTTTGCCATTCTCTAAACCAAGTTTTTTTAATTCCTGTCTTTTGCCTAGTCTTTTACAGTTTCAGTTGCCATTTGATTCAGTGTTGCCCTTGCTTTCAAAAGCCTGCTGCAGTGAATGTATAAAAAGAGTACAAAAACTCTGAATTTAATTGTTGTATGTTGCATTGTTCTTGTTGTTGCCTAACCAGTGTAAACATTTTCGAAATAGTCTTATAAACTACTGCAGCATTGTGCAAGGCAAATGGCGCCTGGCATCACATTGACATAATGCTGAGTGACACCCACGCCTAGCATCTCAACATAAATACTGACTGGTAAGGAGCCAATCCTCCACTGATGGACTACTGACTGGCATCCATGCCCGCCACTCCACTGATACTTAAAATTGTGCTGTAGTGTTTGTAAATTATATTGTTGTTAACACTGCCTTTTTCTATTGTGGGTACTTTGTATTGAATTTCTTCTAGAACTTGCACACATCAAACTGTGATATCTCTTATCCTTTTTTTGACATGCTTGCCCTAGATGAAATGTGATCCTACTTGTACGCCTTGTGCATTTTTAATGCTATCACATTAAGGTATCAGCAGACATTATATACGGTTTTGCTACTAGTACATGTAAATGTTAGCAAAGTTAAATAAAACTAACTGTAACTATTATGGTAATGGACAAGTAAAATAAAACCAATCAGCCACTGACCTTTTGTAGCTTTACTTGCTAAAACTATCTGGACAATATAGGCATTCAGTCTATTTATAGCCTTTCCGTAGCCAGCCTTTTAGCATGTGGTATTACTAGGTACTATAGTATGGCAATGATTTGGCACCATCTAACTCAAATCTTGTATTGTCATTAATATTAATAGGGTAACATGTAAACCCACCAAGACATTACATATCAAGTATGCAGAGAAGGATCTACACAGGACAGTCTCCTGTTATCCAGTGCATCTCCTGAACATCTCCATGAATGCTAAAACCTATAAGATGAGCAATACACTACAAGCCCCAGGAACTTTTTGTCTTCAATTAAGATAGGAGTTGATCTGTTTTTTTTTTTTTTTTTTTTTTAATCAATATCCCTCACAATATACTGCTAGTGAACTCACTGTTAAGACTAGAAAGTGAATACCATAGATGGTTAATGGCATTTTGTAACCAGTAATATTTGCCCTTGGTGCTACATTTCATTCCCACCAGCTCTATTCCACCAGAAAGGGGAGACCATAAGTGGCGTCCCCAACCATATCCAGCAAGTTCATTAGTGTAGGACATCATTCCTTAAATTCACTGTGTTGAAATTGTTCCACTGCACCTAAGAAAAAAAAAACTGCTAGTGTTGCAAACTCAAATGTAATTACAACTTTCTTGCAGCACTCTGTTTCCTATCTACTTAATTAACTTAAGCAAAATTACGCTCAAAAGACTGTTTGCTTTCTTGATTGAGATTTGACTGGTGGATGTTGTGGAGTAATGGAATCCTTGCTACACAAAGCCTAATGCTCCCTACGTCTTATATCTCTGCAATTATAGTTCACAGGCCTGATTACACTAGTGGGGCATACTCAGTATATTCACTATAAGTACATCAACTTTGCTTTAGTTCACCCCCACAAACACACACACACACACACACACACACACACACCAGTTTCCACACAACTTCCTTTTTGTTACATTAAGGAAAACGGATTTAAAATGTGTTCTACTCTCTCTTTCTTTCCTTCTCTTCTCTCTCTCTCTTTCAGTCTTTTATATCTATATTCAGTGAGTATTGTTCTCATGGCATAGGAATAGATATGTTTTGTTGTTTTGAAGAACGTGGAATGCCTTTTGATCTTGAATAATTATTGCCAGGTCAAATGAAAGAACTGGCTTAACTACTTGCTCTTCTCTAGTCTCAGGAAAATTATAATTAAATGATATCACTGTGTGTCCACAGGGGACTAGGGAAAACATATAGATAGTGCTTTGCTATGCATTGTTTAGGGTGGACCAGTCTAAAAAATATCAAAGTTCTCTAGCACATGATAGGTAGGGGTAGTACAATTGAGTAAATGGTAGCCATTAAACTTGGGTATCTGGAGGTTATATTTTTTCACTGTGTTTCATGCCCATTTTTATTGTCTTTTATTTTACTTCTTTGTGTGTCAACCTACACATTTTAATCTGTATTTGCATTTTTTTAATTATTTAACTAAAGTACATTTCTTAAACTTTACATTTTTGAGGCTGATATTTACTACTTACTTTAAGTATATTTGTGCACTGCTAGCTATCTGAGAAGAGGTTGAGTATTATTTTCACTGACAGTTAATATGTTGTGTGACACCATCTCTTATTAGACTGCATTCATCTATTATCTATCAGACTGTTGTATTATATTTGGCTTAAGAGCAGACAGACAACTGAATGTTTCTGGGCCTTACACAGGGTGGAGGTACTACTTTCATGCCAGGAAGAAAGTTGTGGGGATTTGGGGGAATTCTTCCAGCCTACCCCAGGAACTGTGTGTGTGTGGGGGCGTGAGTGTGTGTGCGTATGTGTCTATGAGTGTGGGTGTGTATACATATGTGTCTGTGGGTGTGTGTGTGTGTGTGTGTGTGTGTGTGTGTGTGTGTGTGTGTGTGTGTGTGTGTGAGTGTGAGTGAGAGAGAGAGAGAGAGAGAGAGAGAGAAAGAGAAAGAATAGTAACTTGTGTGAAAAACAGTTACAATGGGTATAGGGCCATTGAAAGGCACTGATTAACAGAAAAAATGTTAATGAAGGGGGCTGGGGTCTTTGACAAAAGCCTCAGCTCTGTAAGTGGCCTGTATAAAGTCCAATCCGAGAGTGGGTGCTGGAAGCCCACATCCAAGACAAAGACAGCAATGCATATTCTATTTTTGATCTTGAAAACAGGTTGTATTTCATGATTTAATTATTGCAAAAGGATTTGTGTGCACTTTCTTGGTTTTTATTTCATTGTTGGTTGGCAGTGATGGGATTCATACTCCATTGGTGCCAGCCATCTTAACATCATACTGAATGCCATCCTACTATCTGGATATCAAAGTAGAGGCAATGGTCATATTTCCCCATCACACTGGTGGTAGTGATGCCATCCCCATCATATCTATTTCTATGACTATATCTCTAACTATATATAGTTATCCTTGTCTACCACTCTCTTTCTCTGTAAATATATCTATATATATGGTTCCCCTTCACAAGATCAAATGGATGGAAGCTCGAAATTCATAATCTCAAGACCAGAATCTCGAACTTCCACTCACTCGAAATTGTGAATGGGAGCCTTAGGTTTAAAAAAATAAAAAGTTAACTTATTATTGCAGGGGGCCAGATCCCCTGTACCCTAGCAGTTTAAATGTGAATGTTCCATACCACACTACAGCGGAGGAATGGAAAATCTTCCGTTTTGCGCTTACGTGTATAATGTAGAATGGGAATTTCCCTTTCCTTCACTATAGTGCGATCTCAAAGTAGGTACATTTAAGTAGGGGGGTGTGGGGGTGCAGGGGGGGTGAAGCCCCCCTGCAAAAACATTTGAAAGGTGTTACTTTTTTTCTTTTGTCCCTTTCATATGTTTGAGTTTCTCTAAATTCGAGATTCTGGTTTCGGGTTTATGATTTTCGAATTTAGAGAAATTCGATCATATGAAGGGGATCTATATATATATATATATATATATATATATATATATATATATATTCAATATATATATATATATATATATATATATATATATATATATATATATATATATATATATATATATATATATATATATATATATATATATATATATATATATATATATATATATATATTTTTTATATATATATATATTACACACACACACATCTACACACACACACACACACACACACACTCACATACATATTTATATTTATATATATATATATATATATATATATATATATATATATATATATATATATATATATATTATATACACAGTCCTTTCTGCCCTTTCCGGGCAAGGATGACCGGATGTGCTCAACAGATCTTCAGGATGGGTACCATCACATAAAGATGAACAGATTACCTAGAAGGTACTTACACTTCTGGCTGGCAGCCAGTCACTATCAGTTCAGAGCACTGCCCTTTGGCCTCACCATAGGCCCGAGTGTTCACCAAGTGCATGGCAGTGGCTGAAGCTCACTTGAGACTGCAAGGATTATGGGCTTTTCCATATACAGATGACTGGCTCATTACCACCCCGACCAGACATAGACTAATAGAAGCTCATAATCAGGTGTTACAGATCTGTTTGCATCTGAGAATAGCCATAAATTATGACAAGTCTCATCTGCAACCAACCCAGACTTTGGAATTCATAGGAACAGTGTACAACACAGTTTCTATGATAGCATCTCTTCCTCTAGAATACAAACAATAAGGATGCAGGTCAGGAAATAACTTGCAGTACCAGAATTTCATCCCGATTGATTCCGCAAGCCCTGCGATCAATGTCAGCAGCAATAATGTTAGTCCCCTTAGCGAGTTTCCCTGTGAGGATTCTTCAATGGATGCAGGCAGCACAACGGTCAGTGCTTCCTCAGCCCACGTCTGCACTGATAAGAATAACCCAGGTAGGAAAACTATATCTTTCCTGGTGGATGCCATCAGAACAGCTGTTATAAGATTGTCCTTTCATCCTCCCTCAGCCCAAGGCCATAGTGACCATTGACACTTCCCAGATTGAGTGGGAGGGGGCACTTGCTGGGGAAAACAGTGCAAGGCACTTGGTCACCTGTACACGCCAACCTACATATCAATGTTGTGGAGATGAGAGCAGTGCTCCTAGCATTGCAGTCATTTCAGAAGTCCCTTCCTCTTGGGAGAATTGCAATCCAGACAGATAATATGTAGTCTGGTACATCAACAAGCAAGGGGGAAACAGATCTTATCCCCGGTGTCGAGAAGCCCTCAGGAGTATGGCAATGAGTGATACCTTCCAATCACTTTCTAATAAATGCATTTTCCAGGGAACTCCATCTGATAGCAGACAAACTGAGCAGGTCCACTTTACTACCTCATTAGTGGTCTCTCAACAACAAAGTGAGATAAATGATTTTCAGTCAGTGGGACCAACCTTGCTGTGATCTTTTTGCATCTCCCCTAAACAACAAGTGCAGCAGCTTATTTGCCCTGATCCTTCCACCAGGGGAATCACCGAGGGATACTCTGCTCCATGACTGGCCCCCAGGTCTTCTATACGCATATCCTCCAACTCCCCTAACTCTCAAATTCCTTCAGAAAGCAGCCCAGTTGAAGAGCAAGCCATCCTCATTGCACCTTACTGGCCATAGGGTAGAAACTCACACAAATACTGTAAAAGCAAAGAGCAACTAGCCCTGAAAGTGTGCTGGTTATGTAGTTGACACCAACTAGAAAACCTTTTCCATTTGCCTAATATATGACTTTCCAGAAGCAGGTTTTCTTGCCTCCATTAGTGCCTGCTGCATGTCCTCAGTAAACTGGTGAATAAAATGTATTAAAACCCTATCATCCAGGCTGTCAATTGAAGTTGATTGGTGTCAGGGTGCATCAAACACCCTTGTTCTTGTGTAAGTATATCCAGGCAGTGAGAAAGCTTTTGGTAATTGTCCCTGACCATTTCCAAAAGAAGGGAGACCCATGGTTGCTTGGGCCAGAAGGAAGTTACCACAATGGTCTTGTGGGCCTCCTTTTGAATCTTTACAAGTACCCAGATATTAGTAGAAAGGATGGAAAAGCATACAGGAAAATTTTTGTCCAAGGAAAAGAAAAGGCATCTGTCTTCCATGGCTTCTTGAGTAGAATCCTGTAACACAATTTTCTCAGATAATTGTTCACAGAGGAGGCAAAGAGGTCTGCTTGAGGAACCCCCTACAGATGGATCAAATCTTGAAAGACCCCTTGATGTTGTTTCCATTCATGAGGGTCTGCGCCCTTGTTATGCTCAGCTTGGCTGCCACACAAATATGTTCTTAACAAAATGTACACTGCCTGTAGAGTGATATTGTGCTGTTAAGCTATATCCCAATCTAACATGGCTAGTGTGCAAAGGGGGTATGACCTGCCCCCCCTTACTGTTGATGTACCACATGACTGTGCTATTATCCACAACAACTTGAAAATGTCCTGGGGACCAAAGATGATTCAGGGAGTTGTGTCCCTTGAACAGGGCAAGTATCTGCTTTATATTGATTTGCTTGCATCTGTTTTTGGTGTTCTACACACCTTGCAGTTTTATCCCTCCTGAGACTTTTCCCCAATCATAGTCTGAAGTATCAGTGGTGACTCACTGCTATTGGAACATGAAGGGGAGACCTGGATTTAGGGAAGGCTCTTGCCCTGACCAGCACTGGGATTTGAAAAGACAAAGTGTGTTGTACTGAGACCAAAGTGACTTCAGATATCACTGTATCTTTCTCATGTGGAATCCTGCCAGGTGGTATCATGAGAATCATAGATGTCATGAGACCCAAAATTATGCAGTATTTCCTCACTGACACAAGTCTTAGTAGAAAACACTTTAAAAATACCTAGATATGGATCTACCTTTTCCTGTGGAAGAAAAGCTCTTTGAACTGTGGTGTCTAGTTGACATCCTAAAAATACACTACTGTGAGATGGAGTTAATAAAGACCCTTGAATGTTCTCTTGGAATCACAGCTTGTGTAACAGAGCTGTCACCCAAGAGAGAGAGAGAGATTCCTGACACTTTTAGACTCTGCAAAGATAAACATGTCAGCTAAATACAGAAAAATTGGGATATGCTGTAGTCAGCAATGAGCTGTAACTGGACCTAGACATGTGGCGAACACTCTTGGTTCAGTGGAAAATCCAAAGAGTAAGGCAGAGAACTGACAATGTGATCCAGATACACAAAACCTTAAAACACTCCTGAAGTCTGGAAGAATACGGATGTGATGATAAGAATCGTTTAAACCTAGTGTTACCAAGAAACTTAAATGAGGGAGAATGGATAACAGGTTATAAACAGGCAACATTTTGAACATGGGCACTATTACAAACAAGTATAGGAAAGAAATATCCAAATGTGGTCTCCAAGCATTTTCTTTTTTGGAGCTTAACACATCCTTAAATAAAAACCTTTCCAAACTTGGGGAGGAGGAAATGCTTATATCACTCCCTGGGATGGCATGTGTTAAAAGATAGGACGAAATAGAGGAGTCTGGAATGCTGATGTCGATTATCCTCAGAAAGGAGATATTTCCTCCCACTGCCATCTGTAACACTAACAAATGATCATCAGAACCTGTCTGTCTTAAACTATATTGCCAAAGAGAAAAGGCAAGATTTAGATTTCTGGAAGGGAAAAGGGACTGCCAGAGCTGGAGGGAGTAACAAGATCCCTTAAGAAGTCAATTTTGCCTTGTACTGTTCTTAGTTTTGGGGGTGCCTGAATTATTATTTTTTTTTTTTGGAATCCCCATGCAATTTGCTCTTAAATGTCTGTTTACCTACATTTTGTTCATACTGTTTATTTTGTTTTTTGGCTAAACTGTATGATTGGCTAGAGAATCACTTAGGAAATTTGGAAAAGGAGAGCTGAAAAATCTTAAAAGATTCCTTTATCTGTTTACCCCTTCCATCACACTTTTTTATTACCTCTGCAGCAGAGAAACCAAAAACTAAACCTCTGTTCAAAGTAGAATTTAAAATCTCTTGCTTCATATCACCAGATAGGTTCAGAGAATGTAGCCAGGCAAACCTCCTCAAAAATGTATCAGTAGCCATAGTCCTGTAAAAGTATCAACAGAGTGGTACAGGCAATCTAAAGAATGAGTTGTGACTTGTGCAATGAAAGAATCTTAAATTATTTAAAGCGGATTTTTCCTTACAAGAAGAAACTGCAGAGAAAATGTTCCTTATACTTTCACAATTAGTCCAAATAAACTTTAACACACAAGACAGACAATTCAAAATTCTGATACTTGTCAATAATCTTTCCATCTTTGTCAGAATGAGTAGGATTGGAATTAACAAAATGTTTAGCAGCAGTAGGTTTAACTAAAACTATAGCTGTTGGGTCAAGCTTGGGAAGCGTATAAAAAATCTTAAAAGAAAGACTGAGGAACTGTACACATTCTACCTGTTTTTTAGGGGCAGCAGACTGACTATCAGGAAAAATGCAGGCAGTGACATACACATCCTCTGAAGTTGAGGAAAATAGAGGAATGTGTGGGGTCTTCCAAGATGGCTGAACACTGAGTAACAGCTTGATTTCAGTTCTCCCAGTGTGAAAACAGAAACTCAGAAAAGAGAGACAGTGAATTTGTCTCTTTAGGTAAATTTCAGTTACTGGCTAGTAAGTTCACTGCCTTGATGCCATCAAAGAAGAAATTTAGAGAACCTGAAAGAAAATCAACCACAAAAGCTGAGGAGAAAACACTGGCTGAGAAGAATCCTACAGCTGTTCACCAAAAGCAGTTCAAACTTCAGCTTTAGTGCAAGACATGACTTCCAGTAATGTAGAGAAAAATATGTCAAATGTGCTCAGAGCTGATTAAAATAAATGAAACACTGACGGAGTATATCAACTCAAATATCAAAAGGCTGGAAAAATGGAAGAAGCTTGAAATAGATATTCAGAAGAGCTGATAAAACTGCAAACAATCAGAGGTCAAAATGAAGAAAAGGCTGGCTGAGTATGAGACTACTCAAGAAGAGATGTTTCAAAAAATTGTAGAATTAGAGGAGTACATAGGGAAAACCAGAGATTTTCTGCAGTACCAGAGAAACTAGAAGGAACAGGCTGCATTAATTTTATGAAAGCACAAATAAGCAACTGAACTGGTATTCCACAGTAGGAATTGTTAACTGAAAGGGCACATTGTCTGTATGCTCCAAAATGATGCAATCCTACCAGTAGAAAAAGTTGATTTCTGACAATACTGAGGCAGAAGGACAAAGTACAAAAAGTTGAAAACAGCAGAACATTTGTGGAAAAAGATTACTCACTGTACACACCAAGCAGAAGAGGAGTAAACTAATTGCAGCAATCAAGGACTGTCGAGAAGCAGGTGTGAGAGTCAAGCTGTTGCATCTAGTTATCTTCAGAATATTTTATTCCTGGAGGGCCAAAGTCATTTTTTGATGCTGAACATGCTAAGCAGGAAACACAAAACAAGTGAACTATTAAACAGAAAAATATTCTGTTTCTTATTATTCTAATAAAATAGCTCATAGAGAGACGATGCCAGTGAAATATTTTCCAATGTTCCAAAGGAAAATGCTTGAGAGACAGAAAAAAAGCACAGGAGTTGACTAGAAGAACCAGGAGTACATTGGAAATGAACCAGAGACTAGAGCTGCAAGATGAAGATTATCAGGAAGAAAACCAGCAACTTGGAAATTAATGAATAAATGTGTGCTTACAAAGTATCGATCAAATTAGTAAAATAAGACAGAACAAGAAAACATGGAAATATTGGACTTTGAGTTTGTTAAATTTGTAGGGGACTCCAAAGCATACCCCCTACCTCATGTAGCTAATATTTGGAAGAGCATTAAGCAGAAGGAAAGAGGTAACTGTAAATAAAACACTTTTTGTTTTAAAGAGTATTTTTTTTATAAAACATGACATATACTGCATGTTATAAAGTAAAGCCTTTTCAGTTATTTTTGGGTGGAATAGGGATATTAAAGTAAACAGGTGCCCCCTTTCCCTTCTACTTTCTTTCTTCTTATCTAGTTTCAAGAAAAGTAGGCACTGTGATGAAAAAAGAAAAGAAAGCCTGGACAAAAGAACATTATACAAGTAAAACTGATATGCTTTTTCTTATTCCGTATAGGGCAGTGACTTGATCTAACAACAAGTTTTAAGGGGAGGCAAGTAAACAAAAGAACAATGAATGCAATGGAAAGATTTCCTTTATAAAATAAATGTTCAAAGTGCAACAAGAGGAGCTTGTAGCTAAAGGCAACTGTGTATCTGGTTCTCATTTCACTGGAGATAAGCTGATAAGGGCAATAAAAAACAAAATACTCTTTTCTTTTTTCTTTCACTGACTAAAAGATGATGTTTTCTGAAAATATTCAAGTTGTTTTCTACATTTGGGAGAGGAATAATGATAAGACAAAAGCAGCACTTAGTGTAAGAAGCACAGGCTATATCATGCAGCTTAGCATGGAAAAGCATGGATATAAATTTATTGGCCATCCAACTGTATTCCATATTACCAGAATACAAAAGTGACCACCCCCTTTCAATCTATCTTACCATTTTAAAAATAGTGACTCTCCACTAAAACTTAACTTTTTTAGACAGGTAAAACTTAAGTT
The DNA here is from genome assembly GCF_019279795.1 of Protopterus annectens. Classification (NCBI taxonomy): domain Eukaryota; kingdom Metazoa; phylum Chordata; order Ceratodontiformes; family Protopteridae; genus Protopterus; species Protopterus annectens. Next base: position 418,350,674 of record NC_056749.1, read on the forward strand.
ACCTACTTTCACATCTAACTTCTCTAGTGCACACTGCAGTGTTTAGGATACACCATTTTTTTTTTTCATCTTACATTTTGGCATCTCGGTGACTAGCACTTACTTTAAACCCTGCTGGAAAGCACTAGGAAGTCTTAAACTGATACAAGCACTCAACTCTCCTTATTAATAAGGAGAAATTAATCATAGGCACTAAACAGCCTACAATTGCAATGTACCTTGCTAAGGTAAGGTAAGTGAAAAAGCTCTTGTACTTTACAAAAAAAGCACCAAACCAGGCATGTCCAAGGGTCAGCTTCTGGTGATTTCTCCTGTCCACCTGGTGAATCTGGGCATACTGGGGCAATTCAGCAACTGCCTCATGTATACATACAACCCTCTCCTCCTACCACCTAACACACTACAACCTGCAAGAGATGCACTTACATAGCCAAACTGGAAGCAAAGCTCTCTCCACCCAAGACTGTGCTAGACAGTCAAGATGAGAAGGTTAAAACCTGCACTACACCTCAAGCAACACACAGCCCTTCTAAACCCACACCACCAACATCTACACAGAGCAACACTAAAACCACATATGTGGAGCCCCTTAACAGTAACCTGCCCAAGCAACAAGGACCTCCAAAGCTGAAATGCAAACAAACACCAATCACAACTGAAGTGTCACATAGCTCACAACATCAGTGTGCCAACCAACAACAGCCCCTAAGACGAGACAACGTACCCAACACGTTAGTCACAGGTGACTCTATAGTCAGGCACACTGATGTCCCACTCACCAGGCTGAACAAGGAGAAAATTACAGTCAGCTCTCTGTCAGATGCCAAGATCCGCCACATAATGCATGCACTCAAGTCACTCCACAAGTACAAATATGACTCTGTCATTGTCCATGTTGGAGTGAATGACTTGAGACATACCTCCAGGACTACATGAAAAGAGAACTGAAGAGCTCTCGGATCTTGTGGCCCAGGCAGGTATGACCTTAGCCCTGAGTATCATCCTGCCTTTGCCCAGAATGATACCAAAGTATAAGGACAAAATGATTGACTTCAACAATTGGCTAAGCTTTTGGTGTCATTCAAAGGGGATCCAGTATCTGTCTGCCTGGGATGACATGATCAACAGACCACGATGCTTTGCCAGAGATGGTCTGCACCTGTCGCTCCTGAGATTCAGGTTACTGACTAAGGCTCTTGCCATTCCTATAGTGCCTTTTTTAGGCAAAGTTCAAAAACCACCACCATAACAGGTACAAGCATGCAAAATCTGAAGGTAATGCTACTCAATGCTAGAAGTCTAAAACCTTAAAATACACTCTCGCGAGGCACTCCTAAAAATGGAGAACATTGATTATAGGTAAATAGATTCATAGGTAGGTACTAGGCTATGGGCCCTAGGGCCTATATAAGCCTAGCCAAAGGTACCCTGGCTTTCGCCACCCAAGAAAATTATTTTCCTGTGCCACTGTTGAGCAGAGCCACAGAAGTGATCCCCGGGGAGAATTTCCTATCTCCCACCCAATCATCAAGATTTTTCTTGAACAGTGCTAATGATGAGCTTTGTTTGATATAGATAGGTAGTTTGTTCCAGAGTATGGGAAGTCTCTGGGACAGGAATCTATCCTTCCAGCATGTTCTGTTTATTGTGGTGACGAGGTTTAGGTCCCTAGAGCATGTAGCTCGTAGGGATTGGGATTTCTTTAAGTGGAGCAGGTCTAAAAGCTCTGGGTTTGACATAGCTTTGTGTGTTAGGCAGAGAGCACCTCTGAGTAGGCAATATGTGATGGAGTAAAGCTGCAGTTTTTTGAGACGGTCTGCATAGGGCATCTCTTTGAGGTCAGTAATCCTCTTTGTGAGGTATTTCTGTGGCCTTTCCAGTTGTTGTAGATGTCTTGTGAGGTACATAACAAAAGGGGCATTGTACTCTATAATGGGTCTAATGAGTGATGAGTAGAGGGGAAAAATGACCTCTTTTTTCCTGGACGAGAACCCTTTTGTGATGAGGTGTGCCAAATAGAAGGATTTCCTGACTACTGTGGCGATGTGATTATCAAAGGAGAGACTACTGTCCACCTGTGTCCCAAGGTCTCATCACACTTTCAGTGTTAAGTAGACTACCACCTATGTGGTAGTTCATGAGTACTGAGTTTTTACCAAAAGGAATGACAATGCACTTTTTGGCATTGAGCTTGAGGCCATGGCTTTGACACCAGGCATCTGTCTCAGCAAGGCCCTTTTGTAGGATGTCTACATCTTTTGGAGTTTTGATTATGGCTCCTAGTTTGCAGTCATCTGTGAACTTCATTAGCCAAAGACCTTCTGTGTTGGCCTGTACTTCAGACAAGTAGATACCAAACAGGAGAGGACCCAGGACTGAACCCTGTGGTACTCCACTTGTCACTGGTCTGAAGCTGGATTTGGAGTCTGCTACTTTCACAGTGTGGGTTCTGTCAGTGAGCCAGTAAGCAACCCATCTTGTGACATAGGGATTTATACCTAGTTTAGTGAGTTTATCTATAATTCCAGAGTGGAGGATGGTGTCAAAAGCCTTACCCTCATCTACGGCTTTGGTGACTGCTTCAAAGAAGTCTATCAGGTTTAGAAGACATGATCTGCCTTTTACAAACCCGAACTGGGTGGGGTCCTGAGTTTGGAGATTACCAATGTCATTGTTTATAAGTTCCATGATGATAAGCTCCATAGCCTTGCAGACCAGGCTCGTTAGGCTAATGGGGCAGTAGTTTCCGGGGTCTGTGGTGGCTCCTCCTTTGTGGTGTGGGATAACTGTCACTGTGCGCCATTCAGTGGGCACATAGCCTGAGGTGAGGCTATGATTGAACATGGTACTTAGGTGGGGTGCCAGTTCGTTCTGTAGTTCATATAGAACACAGCCTGTGATGTTGTCAGATCCCATGGATGCTGTGTTCTTAGCTTTGGATAGTGTGTTTTTTACCTGTGCAGCCGTGATTACAGGAACTTTGCATTCTTCTGGTATAGAGATGGGCCCTTTAGGGGATGACAGAGGGGTAAAGTTAGCACTGAACCTATCTGCCAGGATGTTGGCAATATCCGTTGGTTCTGTATATTTAGTGCCATTGTGCTGTAACTCAGAGCAGATCTGAGTGTTGCCATTGAGATTCTTGACATAGCTACAGAATGCTTTGTGGTTGTCTTTAGAGTCAGTGGCAATTTTGTTTTCATAACTAGCTTTGGAGGATTTTATGAGGGATCTCAGCTTCTTACTGAAGCTGACCAGGGAGTTTCTCCAATCATGTGATTTTACTCTTTTTTTGCAACAGGTTCTTTCTTCTGTTGTGGAGTTTGCTTATGGCAGGGGACCACCAGATTGGCTTCCTTTTTTGGAGGATAGCATCTTGGTTCTGTTAGGGATTGCATGATCCATGCACTCATGTAAGTGCTTATAAAGTGCATTTGTGTAGGATTCAGCAGTCATACCTCTATTGTCCGTCAGCATGGGTATCATGAAGTTTGCCACTTCTGTCTTAAGAAGCGTGAAGTTGGCTTTGGAGAAATTTTTTATGGTGGTTTCCCTAATGGGGGATGGGGGAGGGATGTGGATGTCTAGGGTGATTAGCTTATGGTCGGATCTGACCAACGAGAAATTGACCTCTGGTATGGAGCACCGGTTGCCCATGTTGGTAATAACCAGGTCTAGGATATTGCTGCCCCTGGTGGGGGTGTGGATAAGTTGATCCATGGCATTGGAATTTATGAATTCCACAAACCGTTGAGCACAAGAGTTGGTACATGAGTAGTTTTCCCAGTTAATGGTAGGATAGTTGAAATTGCCCATTATTAGTGTGTTAGGTTGTACCCTAATATTTCCAGTGTATTAAGAAATGAGGAGTGGGAATCCTGGGGCATGGTAGGGGATCTGTAGCAAGCTACAATTTGGATTGCAGTCTTGCCCAGAGTTAGTTGCACTTGGATAATCTCGGATGCATTATGCTGAGCAACTAGACATCCTTAATGAATATGGACACGCCTCCACCTTTAGTGTTTCGATCCAGGTTAGGTGGCCGAAAAGTGTGGTATGAATTATAGCTTGGTAATGCAGAGGTACTCTCTGGAGCCTTGAACCAGGTCTCTGTCACTGCACAGATGTCGATGGTCTCCATTTTAAGGAGTGCCTCGAGAGAGTGCATTTTGAGGTTTAGACTTCTAGCATTGAGTAGCAATACCCTCAGATTCTTCTTGCCTGTACCTGTTAGGGTGGTGAATTTGTCATTAGAACCTTGCCTAAAAAAGGCACTATAGAGGTGGCTAGAGCCTTAGCCAGTATCCGGAATCCCAGGGGCAACAGGTGCAGGCCATCTCTGGCAAAGCATCGTGGCTTGTCGATCATGTCATCCCAGGCAGACAGATACTGGATCCCCTTAGAATGACACCAGAAGCTTAGCCAATTGTTGAAGTCAATCATTTTGTCCTTGTACTGTGGTATCATTCTGGGTGATGGCAGGATGCTACTCAGGGCTAGGGTCATACCTGCCTCGGCTACAAGATCGGACAGCTCCTGCATGTCCCTTTTCATGTAGTCCAAGGAGGTACGTCTCAGGTCATTCACACCAACATGGACAATGACAGAGTCATATTTGTACTTGTTGTGGAGTGACCTGAGTGCATGCATTATGTGGCAGATCCTGGCACCCGACAGGCAGCTGACAGTAACTTTCTCCTTGTTTAGCCTGGTGAATGGAACATCAGTGTGCCTGACTATAGAGTCACCTATGACTAGTGTGTTGGGTACGTTGTTATGCCTTATGGGCTGTGGTTGAGTGGCATACTGAGTTTGTGGGCTATGTGTCATTTGGGTTGTGTTGGGGGGTGGAGGTTGCTTGTGTTTCTGCTTTGGAGGTCCCTGTTGCTTGGGCAGGTTTTTACTGAGAGCCTCCGCGAATGTAGGTGTGCGTTTCGTGTTTCTAGGTGTGTGTTTTGGTGGTGTAGCTTTTGAGGGACTATGTGCTGAGTGTGGTGTGGTGCAAGTGTTTACCTTCTCCTCTTGACTGTCTAGTCCAGTCTTGGGTGAAGAGAGCTTTGCTTCCAGTTTGGCTATATAAGTGCATCTCTCACAGGTTGTAGTGTTGGGTGGTAGGAGGAGAAGGTTGTCTGTGTACATGAGGCAATTACTGCATTGCCCCAAGATGCCCAGATTCATCAGGTAGACAGGAGAAAACGCCAGGGGCTGATCCTTAGACATGCCTGGATAGGTGCTTATTTGTTAAGTACTAGAAACTGTTTTCCTCTAGACAGTGAGGAAAGTTGAGTGCTGTAGTAATTTGTAGCTTATTTAGTGCTTACAATAAGTTCTGAACAAGTGCTGAAACAAAAAACTGGCTAGTTCTAAGAAACAAAATTAAGCTAGAAGGCTTCCCTCCAACACAGAAAGGCTTGGGACCTAGAAGCCTACAAATAGTCCTGGACACAGCAAATCTATATCCAGGCTAGACTACCCACAGGAAAGGCAGGAAACAAGCTTAGAATTTTTTTTTTTTTTTGTAGTGGAAAGAGAAAGGAGTAGCAGAAACTAAGCTAATTGGCCTTCTCAAATGTTCTCCCTGTACTGGGTAGAATGAGGTAATGACACTAGACTGGGAGGAGAGTCCCATATCAAATTTACACTAGGGGCGGGCAACTGCAAAGCCAACAACTATAAAAAAAAACACTATACCAACATGGAGGGAGGGTGGGAAACAAACTGCAGAAATGTTTCTCACAGCTGAAAAGCAGCAGTGAGCCTTTAAATGAAAGTTTTAAACAGCTAAATGAGCCTCTAGAAAAAAGAGTTTAACTGCAACAAGTTATCAGAAACAAACAACCCAGCAGATGCTTAATAAAAGTGGACAATTTCCAGTTAATACCTTACACACAGTGAAACTAGCTAGAAAAATACACAGTACACAAAGTGCTATAAATAACAAAGAAATAAAGAACAAAATAAATAAAAAACAGGATACTTAATGTTATATATTATAGCTCCAAGTTTGCTCAGTGTTCTTCCTTCAATTAGCTCATTGTGAAATGCTATCTGTGCAATAACTGAAACCTGGTTCAAGGCTCCAGAGAGCTCCCCTGGAATACCAGGCTACAACTCTTACCACACTTTTCGGCCACCAAACCAGGACCGAAACACTAAAGGTGGAGGACTGTCCATATTCAACAAGGATATTCACAGCACCAGGCTAGCTGCCCAACACAATGCGTCTGAAATTCTCCAGGTGCAACTAACACTAGGTAAGACTGCAATCCAAATTGTAGCTTGCTACAGATCCCGCACCATGCCACAAGATTCTCACTACACCTTTCTAAACATACTGGAAAATATTAAGATACAACCAAACACCCTAATAATGGGTGATTTCAACTACCCTGCCATTAAGTGTATAAACTACTTGTTTACCAACACCTTTGCCCAACAGTTCTTGGAATTCTTAAACTCCAATACCCTGGATCAACTAATCCTTAGTCCCACCATGGGCTCCAATATCCTAGACCTGGTCATTACTAACATGGGAAATAGATGCTCCACACCTATGGTCACCCCCTCGTTGGTCAGGTCTGACCATAAGGTAATCACCCTTGACATCCACATCCCACCCCCACCTCCCAGTAAGGAAACCTCTGTAAAAAACTTCTCCAAAGCCAACTTCATGCTACTCAAGTCAGAAGGGACAAACTTCATGACAACCATGTAGATGGGAACTGAAAGTTCGACTGTTGAATCCTACACTAAGGCACTGTACGGGCACATCCACTCGTGCATGAATCGTGCCATCACCAATAGAACCAAGATGCTCTCCACCAAAAAAAGGAAGCCAATCTGGTGGTCCCTTACCATAAATAAAGTTTACAACAAAAGTAAGAAACTGTTGCAGAAAAGAGGAAAATCCTGGGATGCAAAACACTCTCTTACCAGCCTCATTAAGAAGCTGAGATCCCTCATAAAATCCTCCAAAGCTAGTTACAAAAATAAAACTGCCAACGATTCCAAAGACAACCACAAGGCATTCTAAAGCTATGTCAAGAATCTAAATGGCAATGCTCAGATCTGCTCTGAGCTACAAGAGAATGTCATTAAATATACTGATCCCAAGGATATTGCCAGTATCCTGGCAGATCGATTCAGTGCAAACTTCACTCCCCTCTCACCCCCTAAAGGGCCCACCTCAATACCAAAAGATTGCCAAATGCCGGTAATAACGGCCACACAGGTAAAAAACGCACTCTCCAAAGCTAAGAATACAGCAACCATGGGACCAGATGACATCCAAGGCTGAGTACTACATGAACTACAAAATGAACTGGCACCTCACCTAAGTGTCATGTTTAATCATAGCTTCACAGCAGGCTTCATGCCCACTGAGTGGTGCACAGCTACAGTTATCCCACTCCACAAGGGGGGAAATCTACCTTGGATCCCAGGAACTACCGCCCCATCAGTCTGATGAGCCTGATCTGCAAGGCCATGGAATGTATTATCATGGAACTTATAAACAAAGACATTGGCAACCTTCAAACACTCGTCCCCATGCAGTCTGGGTTCATGAAGGGCCAATCTTGTCTCCTGAACCTGACTTGACTTCTTCAAACCAGTCTCCAGAGCCATGAACAAAGGTAAAGTGGTCCACACAGCCTATCTGGACCTCACCAAGGCCTTTGACACCATCCCCCACTTTGGAATCATAGATAAACTTACTAAGCTGGGTATTAACCCCTACGTCACTCGATGGGTTGCCAACTGGCTTAGTGACAGAACCCACAATGTAAAAGTAGCTGACTCCAAATCCAGTTCCAAAAACTAAATTAAAAAAAAACTGCAAAGGGATCGTAAAGACTTTGCAGTAGGTAACGTGTTCATGTGGCCATGAGAGTTAAATACAGACATGCAACATATTTCTGTAGTGAGAACAGTAGAGGTGGAGGTTCCAACGAATCAGGAAATTAGATGGTTAACTTGTCAACGTATGATTTATCACAGCATGAACTTAATGTGTTGGAGAAAGGTTTATCTTTCATTCCTGCAGCAGATAAGGACATTACAGACATTGTTTTTGATATTAAAATGTTTACTCAGAATTTAATGCTTAAAATAATGTTTGATACGAATGATGATAAAGAAGCCTTTAATTTCAGGAAACCTAGCCTGTTTGTACCAAAACAAAATTCTTTGATTAATGCTTTTGAAAAACTTTGTTTAGAAGATATATACAAGTTGTATTATGAACAGAAAAATAGGAACAATAAGCGTAAATAGTACAATTTAACCAAAGATGAATTTGAAGCTTTGATGCATCTACAAACTAACCCCACTATTATGATACGACCAGCTGATAAAGGTGGACAAATAGTTGTCATGAGTAGGAATCACTATGATGAGAAAATGCATGACCTATTAAATTATATTACATTTTATCAATTGATTTCCCCCTTACAAGTGAAACAGATGGTAGAGAGAGTCCATAACCAACTAAAAGAACTACAAAGGCTGGGTATTATAGATGGTAATCTTTTAAAATATTTTATAGTAGAAAATCCCACCATACCAAATATTCAGGGGCTCCCAAAGTTATACAAATGCAAGATAACCCCCCCCCACATGAGACCAATTGTAACTGGAAAGGACTGGTGCACAGAATCCACTTTCCATATTTCTAGACAAAAATCTTAGAAATTTATTGAGCGAGTCAGAGTACATTTTGAGAGACACTGAACACTTTATTAGAGATCTGTATGATTTTTCTAAGAAGGGACAAATGGCCGGACAGTTTATATTGGCTATGCTTGATGTAGCTTCTTTGTTTACGGTTATTCCAAATGAATCTGGAATTAATAGTGTCATGAAACTGTTGGAGAAGAATGGAAATTATACTAAGGAAAGGATAGAATTACTACAGACCTTATTAAAAATAGTATTGGAGAATAACATCTTCACATTTAGGGACAGAATCTATTGGCAATGTAATGACGTTGCGATGTGGACATCATGCGCCAATAGCTATGCGAATGCGGTGATGTCAGCATGTGAAGTGGAGAATATAGGTGCTGGTCCCTTTAAGCAGAACATACTATTTTTTTGAAGGTTTGTGGATTACATCTTCCTGTTGTGGAAGGGGTCAGTAGAACAACTGTTGGAATTTGTTGAATATATCAATAATTCTACACTTAATTTCACTCACTTGGTCATACACTGAAGTGAATTCTTTAGATGTTAGTATTATGAGGGGAAAGGAAGGGGATTTAAGTATAAAGATGTACAGGAAAGAATGTCATGCTAATAAATTACTGAGGAAAGACCGTATGCATCCAAGATATGTATTTAGGAATGTTGCACATAATCAGTTGTATAGAACGTCATGGTTAAATGTTAGACAAAATGACTTTGAACAACAAGTAGAGTTGGTAAGTACAGAGTTGATAGAAAGGGGATGTGATGAGAATGTGATGGAAAGGAATATATCAGAGATAGAAAAACTAAGAAATACGAGAGCAAAGCATTATTTCTCAGAACCCTATGAATCCCCTGAGGCTAGCAAAAGGACTAGCAATAGAAAATTGAGAATGTGCCTTAGTCATTCGAGGGATGTAAGAAAATATACTAATATTATTAGCACACATTGGAACTTTTTGATCAAAGATAGGCAGGTGAACAAGTTTTTAGATTTACAACCACAGTTCACATTTAAGAATAAAAAGTCACTAAAAAGACGACTTTGTACACCCAGAGATCAGGAAGACCATGTTAGTAATAGAGGGACTAAACCTTGTAAGAAATGTCAGTTTTGTGAGTACATAACTGTAGACACTGAGTTTAGACATCCTGATTCTAATGAGGTTTTTCACATAAAGGTTAGTGCAACTTGTAGTACCTCTCATGCGGTCTATTTGGCCATTTGCCAGTTATGTAATAAAGTTTACATTGGTAAAAGGTTACTTAAAGATAGAATAAAAGAACATATCTATCACATAAAGAAGAAAAGCACATTTAATGTCCTTGCAAAGCACGTCTTTGAGACAAATGATAGACATAGGTTTAAGTTTATGGTTTTGGGTAGAAGCTATGAAAACAAGAGAGGAGGTGACATTAGGGCTAGGACCAAGGAGTTAGAAGCAAACTGGATTGAGAGATTAAGGGCTGACATAGGGCACGGTTTGAATGACCATGTACCTATGAGACCTATTTTAAAAAATAGGCCACTATGTAGGTAGTGATTAGAAGGTTTTATATATATTTATGTTTTTATATAACTTTGTATGTTTTAACAAGTACATGCTCTTTTAAATATTAAATGGTTCCGTCATGTGATGTATAATTATGGTATAAAACAGGTGGTTTTGTGATGATATGCAGACATCTGAAGAAGCATCTAGTGAATGCGCTTGTGTTGTATGAATAAAGCAGCTTGTGTTTCTGAAGAAACTGGGGCCTTGTCTTTGCTACCTTTTTGCACTTTTTCTTGGACATACTTTTGTCAGAAATATTCATATTCAAGAAGGAAGTGCTCTCTAAATACTCTTTAAAATGATCTAGAGTAAGCAAATTCACATCCATTTTTTCCAAATCAAAAAGATGTCATCCACAAACCTTCTGTAGAAAAGGAAAGTCATTCCCACTAAAGACACTTTCCCATTATAGTAACACTATATTAGCATATGTGTTCGTCCACATGGTCCCTGTTGCTATACCTGTCTTTTGTAAATAGCTCACCCCATTGACAATAAATGCATTATTTTCAAATACTGTTTCAACAATGTGTAATATATATTCATTTTGCTTGTAGTGATGGAAGAACAATTCTTTAAAACCTTTCTGAAATATACTATTCTATCAAAATTTGGGATGCTTGTTAAAACAGAATGAACATCTAAAGTAACAAACTTGAATACACCATTCATATAAATCATTTAAAATGATTTGTGTCATTTTAAGACTACACAAACTATTTAGAAATAGACATACATTTTTTCTAAGAAAATGCTGATCCATCCTCTGCCTGAAACTACTGGCCTCATTGGGGGATTCAATTCATCTTTAAGAAGCTTTGGAAGCCCATCAAGGTTTAGTATAACAAGTTCCTTCCTTTACATAACAGTACTCTAACAATTCATTAAAGTTCCACACATGTATAAGCCATAAATATTTGACTTAAAATTTAATATCAGTTTATTAATTTCTGTCTTATTAACTATCTGATAAACAGCAGTGTCATTAAATAACTATTTTATATGTCTGTTACAATCAAGTAGGTCAACGTTGGCAATACCTCCTTCCTTATCCACTTGTATAACAACAAATTTCATATTACATTTCAAGTGCTCTAATATGCGATATTCATCTAAGTTGAATTATATTTTTATATGTTGTTCAAGTTCATAAAAATTAATAACATCCTTTTCACACATTTGTAAAAACGCTTCCATAATGGTCCCATTATGAGGGGGAAAAAAACAACTTTTAGAAAAATGTTCATGAGACTGAGATGCAAAAAAACCTGTCTAAAATGTACATTCCTCACAAACAGATATTAAGTCAGTCAGGACTTGCATTATATATCCATGCCCAGTAGGAATAAAAGAGGACCCGTGTCTGCAAAATGTTCTTTTGTGGAATGGCCAGTGTAGATGAGTAATTAAACAGTTCTATATAAAAAGAGTACAGAAATGCAGGAATTGTAGCTTCCTCAAGTTTATTAACACTGGTGGAATTTATATACATCCTAGAACAGAACAAATGTTTAAAATAAAACCTTAAGCTGATTGCAGGTCAAAAATATAGTATGTTTAGTATCCTGTGATACCGGCAATGTGTTTATATAGGAAAAATAAATCATCCGTTGAAAGCGAGACTATATGAAAATTTGAATGATAACAGGCAAAGGTATAAATATAATGCACTGACAAAGCATGCTGCACAGGAAGGCAGCAGCTATTCCCTCTAGTTCCTGAAATATTTAGAGATATTAGGAATTTTATGGATGTCATAGAGAGAAAATGGATTCTGGAATTTACTGTAACACACAAGCAAAGTGTAAATTAGGAGTCATTATTCAATCTTCCTCTGATTCACACTTGCTCAAGTATGGGTTATGTTAACAATTGGTGTAAGGAGAATGATCTCAAATTAAACATGAAAAAATATGGTAGAGTTAATTTTGGTTAAGAGAATATTTTGTCACATCATACCATATCATAGAGGTGGCACATCCCTTCAATCAGATACTGCTGGAAGAGATCTAGGTACTCAATGATAATTCCTTTTCTTTTGACCACCATGTCTCAAAGTAGTTATAAAATCTTTCTCTATGTCTACTCTAATTTCTGAAGATATCTCCTCTTGATTTAAAGAAGTCTTAATTCCCCTTTATTGATACATCATCAGAACCATTATTGAATACAGCACCTCTTTTGGGATGTATTTGCCTAAACATACCACTCAGCTCAACAGACCTAAGAGGTTCCCAGCTAAAAGAGATAGATGGACTCAAAAAAGCTTAGTTTTCAGAATAGGGTATATATCACTTTATTGAAGACCCAATTTAGCAAACCACTATTTGTTGAACCCAGTTAATCGAAAGCTAAATACAGCGAAGGATCTCTTCAGCAAATTTTTTCCCTGGGAAAGAAACTAGTTGGCCACCTAGCAACCATCACAAAAACTACAAAATGTAAAACACAGCAAAGTGGAAGACTTCTCCCCTCACACCCCCCTAACTAAATACACCAACTCCAAGATTGCAATACAGTGGAGAAAAAGGCAAATTCCCGATGAAGACCAACTACTTTTTTTCCCAGGGTAAAAATTTGCTGAAGAGATCCTTCACTGAATTTAGCTTTTGATTAACTGGACTCAAACAGCAATTCACTAAATCTGGTCTTCAGTTAAGTGATATAGACCCTAAGAATACACTAACAGCCCTCTTTTTATACTCAGTTTCTTACAGATTCCTCTATGTGGTCTATATTTAGCCTTTTGAGCCAAGATTCAATCTTTCACAGAAAAAAAAATATATTCCTATATATCAGGTTGAAGCAACTAAACCTTCATCAACAAATAAATAATGTTGGCATTATTAATTCATATCCCAAGGTACCCCCCACTTATGGAACAAACTTCCACTACATGTCCAGCAGAGTAGAACCCTTCCCAGTTTGAAGGAAAATGTAGATAATTTGATGGGTGATCTCAAATTCTCCTCTAGGTCATATTGCTTTCCTTGTTGTTTGACAGAACTTTTAAATATGGTTTACTGGCTAGGCTTGTAATAGTCTGCAGACTACTTAACTAGTACTTACCTCTAAACCTATTTAATATATGATGGCAAGTGTTGTACCCTTCTACAAAGGAGGGGCAGGAAAAATATGGGAAACTACAGACCAGTTAGCTTAACAGAAAAGGCAAGAAAAATCAGGTAAAAATTTGGAGATAAACAACAGCTGCTTCCACAGTGGACATCAATCTCTAGAACAATGACCAACAGGAGTTCATGACAAGAATAAGCTATCAGCTGAACTTGATCCAGTTGCATGATTGTGTTACACCAGAACTTGACAATGGCATACTAGTATATGTGCTCTGTCTGACTTCAGCAAGGCCTTTGAATCTGTTCTGCACAAGCAGCTGCTAAGAAAACTGCAGTGCTTGGTAAGGCTGGGCATGGGTTAAGACTAGGAACTTGACTGTTGCATTATTACATAAAGAACAACACCAATGAGTGCAGGAACCCACTGCCTATAGTTGTGCTTGAGCAAAATGTGAAGCTGGTTGACCCAAAACCTGCACCAACACCAGAAAAGGAAAACTGCTAGTCACCAACATTAAATGTATTCCAAACTCTTTAATCACGGGTGTTACATCTGCATCTAATTCACTGAGTGTCCAAAAATAATAATAAATTGATTTCAACTTAACCCTCTGCATTCTTCAGTGTTATCTCTTCTCCAAAGCTGTGTAGTCCATACTTTATATAAGTTCAAGGGGGTGGGGATTGCCTCCCCATGTAGGCAGTGCATGGAACTTGCTCCCCAAAAAAAACTGTTTTGAGCTGTTCCATTTGTTTCAGTAATACAAAAGCTTTGAGGACTATGCACCCAAGCATTTGCAATGTGAACATTGGTGTTCCCAGATTTGTCACATATGGGCTGGACCACTATATGAAAAATGAGACTGCTGGGCTATGAATCTGGCATATAAAAGTTCAGGGGTTATGGAGGCATGCCCCATATAAGCGGTGCAGAGGACCTGCCCCTGTAAAGGAAAAAAAAACATACTTGTTTCAAGCTGCCCCATTTATCTCAGTGTTACAGGAGATTTTGAAGTTGAGCAATCAAGCATTTGAAATGCCAGCATTGGTATTCTGAGATTTCATACTAGAAGAGCTTACCACACATGGAATGGATCAGCAGGATAAAAGTGAGAAGGTAAAATTCTGGGGCAGGTATCCACAGGAAGGCACACTCCATAAGCAAACGATTAATGGTCTCCCACTAATGGCAACTGGACATGACACACCTTAAGTACTACTAGCAGGTCTGGAGGCCATACAGTAACAGATGTATGAGGTAGCTTGGACTCCAGAGGAAATCCACTGAAAGGGCAGAAAGGTGCATGGGAATTAAATGAGACTAAAAGGTACTGGAGACATGGCATATATACAGAAGATCATAAAGGTGTCACCTTTGACATGAAGGTTAGAATAAGAGGCTACAGTATTTAGCAGATTGTGGGACCAGTATTTTACCTTCTATCATAAGCACCACATCTGAAGCAAAACCATCTTGCTGTCCCAGTTTCCTAATTCACTGGTAAAAAGTCCCAATTTATAAACCCACATGGAAAAAAAGCAAATTGTCTGCCCATGGTGGCAATTCCTATTTTCTTTTTTTAATTTGTTGCACCCCCCCCCCCCCCAACCAACACACACAGATACAGATACATACCTGACTTTATCTGGCTATATCCCTTTAAGTCTGTAGGATGAAAATAATATGGACATGCGTGGTTAATTTATTTGTTTCTTTCTGCAGTTTAGTAAGCATACATGTTACGTGCCACACTGGCATGATCATTGCAAATGGCTTAGATCCAGACCTCACAGTGAGCTGAGTGACTCCCATACCAATTAAGGACTGGCAGACCATTTGGAATCTAGCAACAATGTTTTCTTTTGAGAAACGGTTATTCAGATTTTGTTCCCTCAGCAGAGTTGGTATTCCATGCTATCTCTCCTTTCCTTCACAAAGTGATGTTTATTCACATCCAGATATGAATTGCAAGAAAGCCTTGCCATCAAAGCCAAACTCTGTAAAACACAAACTCCTCAATCTACAGTTTTAAAAACAATTCCTGTCTCTGTGTTCCTTGTCCCTATTTCCAGCTCTTGCTTCCCATGAAACTATTTGCACTGCAGTCTTTTTGACTGATCATTCTGACGAAGCACTGAGGGAGAACAGAAGATGTACTGTAGCAGTTAAGTGACCCAGCAGTTTAGGTTGAAGTAAATAGTTTTTCCTTTAGTGATCCATAAACTTAGCCAGATATGCCAGATTTACAGGGCCTTCTCACCGACTGTGTGGATTGAAAGGTATGGCACAGACTAGCTACAGTAGGAAGATGCCACACAAGACCTGCAAATTATTTTTTCCACATAGAGGGTAGTGGACCCAAGAAATGAATTACTGGAATGAGTTGTAAAGAGGGAATATGCAGAGACATTCAATAGATATGGGGAAGGTGGAAAAAGTAGTGGGGTAAAGAGGTACAAATGTATGTAGAATGAAAAGTAATGTGAAGAACAAACCAGACTGTTTCCTGCATTAAACAAATGTACAGTAATGTAATCTGCCTCTGATATAATTATGTAAACCACAGCAATTCAAAAAGGCCATGTCACAATAACTGCTGACATCACTAAAAAGGAAGAGAAAGGACTAGAAAAGGTACATGATGGGATGGGTGATTCATTGATACAAACTCCATTTCTCAAAACAACTTTGGAAAAAACACAACACACAAGCAATCTTGTTATGTACTAGAGAGCTAAAATGAAACCTAATTCACTGTTCCAGCCAACCTTTTGGTTAGATTAGACTTCGCTTGCTCCAAAAATAGACTTTATTAACAAGGTGGAGTATATTTACATAAATACAGATGCCCTTCAACTCGTATGGCTTGTCAGTTTGTTTTGATAAAGCAAAATGCCATGAACATTAGTACAAAGCTCCTGAACTTATATTTTGGGTACTTACGTATTATCGCAACCACATTTTCGCGCTTGCAAAAAGTGCCTACCTGCAGATAAACGAGTGGCTGAACCATTTCTAACTGTTAATTATAGTCCTTACTACTGACCAAAAAGTGTAGATTACTTTAAGGAACAGGAACAATTTAAGAAATATGATTCCTGTTTTGCGTGCATTACAGATTCACGCCAGAGTTGTCACAGCTGGTGTCGTACTGTCTATACAAAGAACTGTTAACATTTACTCACCCAGATGTAATGGTCTGCCAGGCAGGTCAGACACCTTAATAATACCTATTTTAACACATTCCATAAAATCATCTGACTTTTTTTTTTCACATGATACATTATACGACATGAACCTTTGTCCCACCATGTAATGACACTTACACGTGCCTGGTTTGCATTGCTTTCTGCATATTTTTTGCATACATTTGCAACCAGCAGTGAAACCAGAGAAATGTTCACAAATGTGGATAATTACAACTTCAACATGGCTGTGAAGGTTTAACATGTAAAGATATGTAAAAGTCGTTACACTTATTAGCAATGCTTTTTATCATCAAAAGAAAAAAGGGAGAGTCTGATACTTTGTCAAATAACTGCAATCGGAGATGTTTCAGAAAATCTCACATTATCTATATTTTGCTTTTGGGCACTAAAAATGACTGCAATTGCTACCTGCCATTAAACCGATGTTAACCTACCAGTTCGAATCGTTTATATCAGCGGAAAGCAGGATGCAAGATTTGAGGTGTCTGTAAGGCACGCAAAACAGGAAAAGGATTTCTTAAACTGTTCGTGTTCCTAAAAAGTAATGTACATTTTTTTTCCAGTACTAACAGCTTAGAATAACCATTTCAAGTGTTTCCTGCACTCCTATCTGTGCAGGTATATGCTTTTCGCAACCGCAAAAATGAGGTTGCGATAATACGCAAGTTCCATATTTTGAAAGCGTTCTGTACTTTTTTCATCAGATTATCAAGATATGTCTCAAAAAACAATTAACTCCTTTTCGCAGGGAGTAACAGATTCAGCTCTACATCTGGCAATCAATTAAGTCCCCCACGAACAACAGATTCTGCACTAAATTACTGAACTACCCCACTGGATCATCATGCTTGCCTGACACAAACCATTACCCAACAGAGATATTGAAGAACAAAAGAAGATGAAGTAGAAAAGTCCAGCTGTGCAGTAAAACCACCGGGAATTACTAAAGAAAAGATATACAGAGTGCATCAAATAATACTAATGCATATAAAATTATGCGAAGCTGACATCACAAAGAAAAAACAAACTCCTTCTTCTTCTTTCGGCTGCTCCTGTTAGGGGTCGCCACAGCAGATCAACGGTTTCCATTTCTTCCTGTCTTCTGCATCTTGCTCTGTCACACCAACCACCTGCATGTCCCCTCTCACCACATCCATAAACCTTATCTTAGGCCTTCCTCTTTTCCTGTTACCTGGCAGCTTCATCCTTAGCATCTTTTTCCCAATATACTCTGCATCCCTCCTCAGCACATGTCCAAACCAATGTAATCTTGCCTCTCTGGCTTTGTCTCCAAACCTTCCAACCTGGGCTGACCCAAAACAAACAAAAGTTTACAATTTTGTTTTAAACAGAAAAAAAAACACAGTGTTACTGGACTGAGTCTGCAGCTGCGTTTTCCTGAGAAAATTAACTTCTCTTCCAGTGAATGCTTTCAAGAAACTTGTGCCCTTACATACAAAAGGAATCCTGACAATTTTGTTCCCTGCCAAGAAGGCAAGAAAGAAGTCTATCCCTAAAACTGACACTCTATCATTAAATTTACAATGAATTATATTAGGATATTTGCCTTCAAAATATCATCTGAATGTGTTCACAGCTTCAAAGGCAGCAAAATAGTTGAAGTTGTAATTTTAACAGGATCTTTTAATTAATTTCTATGCCACATTAAATCTCACTTTTGTGCAGTAAGACATGTTTTAGGTCTGATGTTAAAATGACTGTAAATACTTATTTTTTGGTTTCTTTTATATTTGATACCACAAACAAAACTAATAGCCAGAGGTCTAACTATCTACTTGGGTGCCCAATCTCATTCTCCCATCTGCCCCCCTTTCAGCTTTATGTTGAGGAGCAAAAGAGGTCTGTTACCCAAAACTAGCAACCCTAACCACAGCAAGCCAACTAGAGCCATTCTTCTCAACCTATATTTTGAGCTGCGTTCCCTAACATGCCAATCCTCTAATGCTTTCAGATCCTTAACATTTTCAAGGCAAGGTGCTCAGCTATAAAGCTGTTGAAAAATGAAAAACAGGAAATAACAAGATCTTCTGATACTGCACTAAGACCATAAGATTTGGATATTTAATAATCTATTTTGCCATAGCATATGTCATAAGTACATGTTTGTTGCAAGCCAGGTACAAAATGGATAAGTCCAGTGACCATGTAGGCCTCCTTTTTCTGCCATCTAGTAAAGGACTATTATCTCCCAAACAGTTTAAAATTTTCTAGCACAGTCCTTAAGAAAGTATGTCAAATTATTCAAGTATGGACTGCCCTTGCTTGTAATTTTTATGGATAAAGGTATATTGCGCCTTGTTTTTCATGTTATGCATGTCTGTATTTCAGGATACTAGTATACTACTAGAAACAAAAAAGTGGTTTTAATTATAACACAATGTCAAACTCACTGAAAATAACATATGGTATGTACACTGAGTTTCCAACCTTAAAAATAAATCACATGCTTGTTACGAATAAGCTTAGTATCTATGTGGAGTTGTATGTTCTATCCAAGTCTAGTTTTCTCCTACTTACCAGCCCAGACTTGTTGAATGAATTATTCCCCTATATATTGTATTTACCTTCGTCATTATGTTTTGGGACACAGCTGAAAAGGGTATTTGATGACCACATCAGTTACCTGGTTAATTTACAAATAATTTAAAAAAAGGAATAAAGAAACTCAGCAGACTTTCCTACGCACACACGAGGCAATATATCAGTCACTCTTCAACAGCAGTTTGTAAACACTTCACTCAGCAACATCTGTATACTAACATAAGTACTGCGTTTGACATTGCCTTTTCACTCTAAAGACTTCTGAGCCATTTTTGTCCTTGCCAGTGTATGGATTTTTGGCATATTTCCACTGACAAGACACCTTTTTGATATGTAGAGAGAGTTTTTGAACAAATGTTGCATTCTTCACATGGAAAAGAAGTGGTATACCATTCATTTACAGAAATCAAACATTAGCAGTCTGGCAGAAGGCTGCCACTACTAGATACAACAGCCAGCCTGCAATGATACCTACATAGAGAAGGAAACAAGTTTTGTCATTTTTTTACTAAATGTTTCCAAAAATGAATCCTCAGCAGTCAGGTACATACAAGACCCAAGACTGTCAATCCACCCTTAAGGACTAAAATATACAGCTAAAGAGCAAATTCGGCTGTGCCTTTTTGACCTTGTCAGTAAAGAGATTACAGTGGTGGCATACTTTCAGTGACAGAAAATGTCACTTTTTATAAAACATATACAATTTTAATTCTGATACAATTCCAATTCCTTACAGATATACCATGTATTATTACATTCCACACACTGAACACAAGCCGGGCACCTACCCTTTACCAAAGATTAATATAATGTCATTTTGGAGTCTATCACACTGAAAACATTTGTGCAAGCCGGTATGTTCTACTTACAAATAAGTATTAATACCTCTATCAACCTAAGGCAGTTATTATAAAAAAAAAAAAAAATCAAGGAATTATACTTAAAGAAACATTGTACCCAAGACTGCCACTCTGCTCTTAAGAACAATTCAGCTGTGATTGAAGCTGGCTGGACCATTATGCCCTTTTCAGTACAATACTTTTTGGTTTTGTTTTTTTTTTTTTTTTTTTTTGCTGGTAGTGTATTTGCAGTGAAAGAAAAGGTATTGCATATTGCTTCTGGTAAAATGCCTACTCAGAAAATAAGTATACTACTACTGATCACAGATGAAGATCAGAATGGCAATATTAAGGGCAATATTTCTTTATTTGAGTATAGTTCCTTGACTTTTTTAAAGAAGTGTTATAAGCAATCCATTAAGATTCTTTCACTCTGTCTAATACATTGAAGTTATATTTTACTCATATTTCCTTGCAAGAATGAAAAATTACAGCACATCTCCACAGAAGTACGACACTACTGACATTTTATCAATAGTTTGTTAATACTTATTCAAGCATCCGTCTTGTCTGGAGAGACCTTCCATGCTATGCTGCAATGACCACCCAGTTTGAAACCCTCAGTATCATGCCCATTAGCTTGTCTTTGGGCCCTTACTAGGCCACCCACATTGTTGTGGGTTAAACCAGCACTGCAACTTAGCTTAAATTTAAATGATTAAAGTGAGACAGGCCAATGGCAAGCTTGTTGTTACCATCTTGCTTCTTGTGAAGACACCCGAACAGTTACCTGGCTGAACTCTTTCTCATCCTAGAGCAGCAACAGCTTGGCCGCCAGACCAACCTATGAAGACTCTGTGCATACTAGAAGACGATTCTTAAAGTCTAAGGATGCAAAAACTGGCTCTGAGCATATTTTGCTACAGTTTTGAAAGCATTATCTGCTTCTGCTGCCCATCTAATCTTCAGGGATATCTTCCCTTATCAGTTTAGTGGCCAGCTGTTATGGCAAAGTGGGGAACAAATTTCCCATAGTATCCGGCCAAGCCTATGAATGCCCTTACCTGTTTTGTGCTTAGAATTGGTAATTTTTTTTTCAGCTTCTCTTTTTGGAGTCTGACCATTCCCTCATCTATCATATACCCCAAGACATCCCTAGCCAGCTTTTAGCAGAATTGAGTTAATATGGCCTCTTTCAATACATCTAGAATAGCTTGCACTTCAGCTAAATTAGAATCCTGGTATTAAGAGTGAATTATATCACTATCCAAATAAGCAATAGTGTACATCTATAAGGTTTAAAAATGTTATCCATAAGTCACTGAAATGTTGCAGAGTACCATGCAATCCGGAGGGGAGAAGAGTATACTGAAACAAGACATTGCTGGTGGAAAATGTAGTTTTCTCTTGCTTCAGGTGTTAAAGGGAAATTGCCAATATCCTTTCATGAAATCAAATATAGACAAATGACCATGCTTTCCTTCTCTCTGTACTAATCTGTTTACACAAGGCACATGGAAAATGTCTTAGAGATACTGATGATCTTCTAGAAATCATCACAAAATCTATCCCATGACCTTATCAAGCTTTAGGACTAAGACTACGGGGCTTTTCCATTTGCATTTGAGCTCTCCATTACCACACTTTTTCCTATTTCTTCATCTACTGCCTGACTCTTTGACACAGGGATGTGGTATGGTTTTAGTTTAATCCTTTTTCCAGGCATTGTTCAATGTGGGGTTGTATTAGGTTTGTCCTGCCATACAGTTTGGAGAATACTTCTTTATGTCTTAAGAAAATGTCTATTAACTCTTGCTTCTGTGGCTTAGACATTGTATCAGCAACCTACACTGAAGGGGTTGAAGTTAATGTACTCCCACTCCCTGTTTCATTAATTTGTGCTAATAAGCTAAGTGCAGAGGTTTGCACCTCCCTCCAAAGCTTTAGGAAATTCATACATTTTTATGCCCTCTTCTTGCCTGCCTGTCAAACACTAAAATTCACCTTGTTTAATTTCTCCATTAAATAAAACTGATCCTGCCATTTGGCCAAAAAGTATTCTCTGCTTAGGGAAGCAAAACTAATATTTGTCCTCTAGTTTTAAACTTCTTGGGCCTAGCATCTCTGTTACACATCACATGCTGTACAGCCTGGGCTTACGCCCTATGTTCTTGTACAAGGGGAATCACCACTTTTATCCTAGCTTTTAAAGTGGAGTAGTCTTCGGTGACAATCTTACATGGGATTGGTTTCTTCCTCCCACATTTCTCTGCAGTGTCTAATGGACATGTAGGGTGATGCCATATAATAATTCAAAGGGGTAGAACTCTGCTGAGGTTTGTGGCACTTTTCTAATGAGAAATAGGAGGAATATTATTAATTGGGACCAAATTTGCAATCCCCTCAATTCAGTGTTTGATTAAAATGTTAACAATAATCTACTTATCTGCATTTGCCAGATGGATGTCTTTAGATGTTTTACTTTTAAACACTGGGATAGCTGGTGCATTATTTTAGACATGAAGGGAATACCCTATCCCAACCCTAAAAAATAATAGCAAATCCCTCGCTATAGACTTGGCATTACACAGGGGAATAGCCTCACAGTCCAAATAAAATGCCAAGTCCATCACAAAAAACAACTCCAGGAGAAAGAACAAAACACTTTTAATAATCAAACATAAAATAACACAAATGAACACAAATCTACACTTGGTTCAGCTCTTTCATTTTAAGACACTTCAACAAGGACTTCAGTCACAGAATACTAAACAAGTGCACACTGCACACATAAATTATACAAAGGTAAAACATCACTGTTACAGGTAGCTTTGTAACTGGAGATGCCAACTGAAGCAGTTGGTTTTGCAATTTCACATGTTAAAACACTTGTTACTATGATGTTCATTGTGTTTCACTGTTGCAGTCATTACAATAGGGTTATCCTGCTGGCAGGCTACCTGCAGTTGGCCCGAGTTCCAAAGTCTGGGTCCGGCGTCGGTTGCGGTCGCCTCCTCCCTGACGTCAGTGCACCAGGGGTATAAAAGATGGAGACGACGCCATTTTCTTCAGTCTTTCTTGCTGTGTGGTGCCCGAAGCAAAAGCAGTTCGCAAGTGCCAGTCGGCCGACTCCTGAGATTTTCAAATTCGAATTTCAGATCCGAAGTCTTCATTAAAGCTAAGTACCCCGTTGGGGAATCTTTTTTCTTGCTCCAGACTGATGTCAGAAAAAGTTAATAATTGTATTTCTTGTGGGAAGCAAATACCTCACAAGGATTTTCATTCTTACTGTATTCCTTGCCTAGGCCCTGACCACGACGTTGCTAGTTGTCGGTTTTGTGCTATATTTAAGCAACGCATTATTAAGCATCGGTACAATTTTGCATTTCATTACTTTGGCAGAAGATTCAATTATATAATGCAGTCGGATCAGCTGACTACCGGAGTTTATAAAAAGTGCAAAGAAAAAGAAAAGGACAGGCATCCGAGGTCCAATACCGACGACGAGGCTTCTGTTAGGCCTGTCACCGGTTCTCAGTGAGGCGCTTTCGCAGCCCCTGACGCCAGCTACCTCAGAGCCACAGGCCGCTTCCGACTCCCACGTGGAGCCGACTAGGGTGCTGGAAACTCAAGGTATTGGACACTCGGAAACTATTCCCTCAGATGGGTTCGAAGCCGCTGAGCAGGCATAGGCTTCTGAGGTGTTTTCAGGCCTACACAGTTATATGTAAAGCCATCTTCAGCTTCAAAGGCAAAGACTAAAGCAGCTCTAAAGACAAAGAAACAAGTACAGCATTCTCCTGGACAGGCCTCCATGCCTAAAAAACAGATGCTTAAAATGGCCGAAGACCTAATTACTTTGATCAGGGGTTCCCATCCCCCACCTGATAAGAGGCCTAGGCAAGACATAGAATATGAATATTCAGATCAGGTTTCCATTTCTTCTGATTCCTCTTCTGAACAGGAATATTCCCTTCCTCCCTATGAGGATTCTGATGCTGAAGAATCTATCCCTTCAGCCTCACCTCCTGTGGATTACTCTTTTGGTGAGACCCTGCATACTATGAGGGAGCATTTCCATTGGGACAGCCAAGATTACTCAGAATCCAAGAAAAGGCTCAGAGACTTCCTTTTATTACCCCAGCACAGGCCCCTTGCTATTCCACCTGTTTTAGACATTGTAGATGATGTATTTTCAGAGTCCGGTCTGTCTCCTGACTCTCTACCACCAGCTCCTGTTAAGCCAGACAGATACTAAAGGGTTCCTGATTCTCATAAATTTCTTTACAAAAACCCTGCTGCTGACCCAGAAACTATTTCTTAGGGTCCCAAGGGGGTCAAGGCTTCCACTGCAAAAAAAAACTATCCCCTATGATAGGAATTCAAAGGGCCCTGGACAGATGGGGGAAAAAGATTTATACTTCTGCTACCTTGGCTGTAAGAGCTTTAAATTGTCAGTTTCATATGCTTAAATATCAGCAATATCTTATGTCACAGCTTAAACAGAAAATGTTGACAAATTCAGAATGTGCAGAAAACAAAGAAATGCAGGATTTATTGCATGCAGCTGAACAAGTGGGAAAGCATACTTTGCAATGTGGTTTTGATTCTCTAGAAGCCTCTTGCAGGGCCGCTATTACAGGTTCTGTCATTAGGAGACATGCTTGGTTAAAAGAACACAATTTGCCTGATCATGTTAAAGGAAAATTATTAGATGCTCCATTACAACATGATACCTTGTTTGGTGTTAAAGCAGAAGAGGTGTTGAAGAAAATGGAGGACAAAGCTAAATCTATGCAAACAGTGAAGGATTTCTTACAGGTACAGCCTCCCAGACTTAGCAGGAACTGGCCTACAAAGAATTGGTCCTTTCCAGTGTCAGACAGGCCACAAAGAGGCAGATACAGATGCCCCAGAGGCAGATCACAGCCCCAAGGCTCATACAGGCCTAAACAATGGGGTGCTTCTACCTCCAAAAGCGGAGAGGAAAAATCACAGCCATACAGGAAACAGTCTCAATGACTTTCCCCTGCCAGTACCAACCACTTATCTTCTGGCAGCTCCTTTGGGGGGAAAACTAGCACTTTTTTCACAAAATTGGCACATGATCACCCAGGACAAATGGGTCTTAAATATCATATCTCAAGGCTACAGGTTCCACTTTCACACGCTGCCAAGGCCAAATGGTATGCCAAACCTGCCACGCAATTGATGGGCAGAGGCACAAAAGCAAGTTTCATCCCTCATGGACATGAGAGCCATTCAGCAAGTACCACAGCAAGAGCACTGACAAGGATTTTACTCAAGGCTATTCTTGGTACCCAGAAAGGACAACCTGAAGACTAATATTGGACCTGTCTATCCTAAACACATTCCTGGATATTCCAAAATTCAAAATGTTAACTCTGGAGCAGCTTCTGCCCATGCTGGGCAAGAAGGCTTGGCTTGTGACTTTAGACCTAAAAGAGGCATACCTGCATGTCCCAATCAGACAATCATGCAGAAGATACCTCAGATTTATAGCTGGCTCAATGCACTACCAATTCTCTGCACTGCCCTTTGGCTTATCTACTGTGCCCAGGGTCTTCACAAAATGCCTGGCACCAGTAATTGCATTTTGCAGACAAAGAGGAATACAAATATATCCTTACTTGGATGACTGCCTTATTCAAGCAAAGAACAAGGACATCCTACTACAGCATCTGGCGTTTGTAAAAAGATTACTAACAGGTCTAGGGAACACAGTAAATGAAAAGAAATCAAAGCTCGTACCCTCTCAAGAGATAATATTCCTGGGTGCAAGCTTAAATACAACTGCCCAGATGGCTTATCTCACGCCAGACAAACACAGACAACTGACTACTTATTTCAAAATGTTGGCAACGAAGACCCAGTTATCTGCAAGAAAAATTCTGCAGGCTTTAGACTTCATGGCATCCTGCATACTGTTAATTCCATATGCAAAACTGCATATGAGGAAACTTCAATGGTACCTGAAAAGTGTTTGGACTCAACATTGCCACAGCCTGGAAACAATAATTACCCTCATTCCCTGCCTGCAACAGGACTTTTGATGGTGGGCAAAAGCCTATCACCTCAACACGGGACAGCCATTCACCTTACCCACAGCCAGGCAGACATTGACAACAGATGCATCAGATTATGCCTGGGGGGGCCCATATGGCAGGAAGATGTATTCAGGGCACATGGTCCGCAAGTCAAATGCATCTACATATCAATCAAAAAGAGATGCTAGCTGTTCAGAATGCCCTGTCAGCCTTCAAGGATCAACTTCATCCAGGACAACTACTGATAAAGACGGACAATACTACAGTCATGTGGTACATAAACAAGCAGGGGGGCACGCATTCCTACCCCCTCTGCAGACTAGCCATGAACTTGTGGGATACAGCACTGACTTACCAAGTACATCTGCAAGCACAATTCCTGCCAGGAAGGCTAAATACTCTGGCAGACAAACTAAGCAGACACCTAATGGATTCCCACAAGTGGAAAATGGATCCACAAGTCTTTAGCATGATAACAAGGAACTGGGGATGCCCGGACATAGACCTATTTGGCTCCCCTCACAACTGCCAATTACAGAGATTCTGCACAAGGACTTATCACAAGCAAGCATGGAAAGTGGATGCTCTATCTTTCAGCTGGAAAAAACTAACAGTATATGCCTTTCCTCCTCTGCCTCTCCTCCCCAAGGTACTCCTCAAGGTCAGACAAGAGAAGCCAAAAATTATACTGATGCCCCAGACTGGCCCCGCCAGCACTGGTACCCAATCCTAAAGAGCTTGTCTCAATGCCCAGCTTGGACATTACCTCAAATTCCTCACTTATTGACCCAACAAGACAGTTAGATACTACACAGCCAACTCAGGACCTTAAACCTGGCAGCATGGCAGATAATGTAGCCATTCAAGACACACCTCTAAAGCAGTGATGGATGTTATTTTGGAAGCCAGGAGGCCTAGCTCCAGAAAATCTTATGCAGAAAAATGGAAGAGATTCTGTGCTTG
Source organism: Protopterus annectens (assembly GCF_019279795.1). Classification (NCBI taxonomy): domain Eukaryota; kingdom Metazoa; phylum Chordata; order Ceratodontiformes; family Protopteridae; genus Protopterus; species Protopterus annectens. The sequence continues at coordinate 418,377,634 of NC_056749.1, forward strand.
GAACCAGGCACTAGGTATTGACACAACTGTTCCAAATATTCCTCAGATTTTGCAATACTTAACTGAGAAGCTGGATAAAGGCCTTTCCTTTTCATCAATTAAAATTCATGCCTCTGCCATTTCAGCTCATTACAATACAGAACCACCTATTTTTTCTCATCCATTGCTAAGGCAGTACCTCAGAGGAGCCAAAAACATAAGACCTCCAAGGAGAGCACCAATACCTGCTTGGGACCTCAACTATGTCTTGGAAAAACTCACACTGCCTCCATTTGAGCCAGCCTCTGCAGCTGATATAAAATTATTATCCTGGAAAACAGCTCTGCTCCTAGCAATAACCTCCACTAGATGAGTCTCAGAGTTACAGGCACTCATGGCTGTGGAACCTTTTATCATTTTCCATCCTGGCAGGGTTTCTCTAAGGACAAACCCTACATTTATGCCTAAGGTAGTGTCCAGTGTGGCCCTTAACCAAGCAATTCATTTGCCTACCTTTTACCCAAACCCACAGAATAAGGGTGAGACTTCTGCATTCGTTGGACATTCACAGGCAGCTATGCTTCTACTTGGATAGAACCAAAGCTTTCAGAAAGACTGAACAACTTCTAGTGGCATATGCTGCAGGATCACAAGGAATGCCTACCTCAAAACAGACCATTTCAAAGTGGATAGGCCACTGCATTAATTTCTGCTATTCACAGCATGGCAAATCAGTGCCTAAGAGCATTAGGCCACATTCAACCAGAGCAGCAGCCACTTCAGCAGCCTTCCTCAGAGGAGTACCAACCAAAGACATCTTAGAGGCTGCAACTTGGAGTTCAGTGAATACTTTTACTAAGCACTATCACTTACCTCTCTACTCTAAATCGAGGGCAGGCTTTGCCACTGCAGTTCTGCAGGGCCTGATAGCCTCTCCTAATCCTATTTAGCCAGCCTCCCAACCTTAGCTTTGGGATTCAACCCAATTATAATGACTGCAACAGTGAAACACGATGAACATAGCACAGTTGTGTACCTACCATAAATGTAGATGTTCGAGTGTATTCACTGTTGAAGTCCAGGTTACCCACCCACCATCCCCCTTTTTCTTGCTGGGACTTATCTGTACTTCTCTATACAACCTATGTGGTGTATTTGCTTGTAGATGAAGGAAAAGTTGTTTTTTGTGTATGCATGCTTATTGGCATAATTTAGCCTACCTTTTTAGGGGCACCTGACATCTCGGCCAAGAAAAACTGAATAAAATGGCATCGGCTGCATCTTTTATACCCCTGGCGCACTGATGTCAGGGAGGAGGCGACAGCAACCAATGCCGGACCCAGACTTTGGAACTCGGGCTGACTACGGGTAGCCTGCCAGCAGGATAACCCTATTGTAATGACTGCAATAGTGAATACACTCTAACATCTACATTTATGGTAGGTACACAACTGTACTTTACAGCAACCCAGTGTGCTTGCAGGCACTTGGTGCCCAAGGTGAAAGCTTTACCAACAACAGTTAACTCATTACAACTTTGAGAAGCAGTATCTTGACTGTTTCCATGAGGACAGGGGCATTTATTAGGGCTTTGGTGAAGCTGTATGGCCCACAGATTAGAACTAGAGGAATGACTGGCATGTCATGCCTATTCCTGTGGATACCAAGGTATGTATAGTTCTCACTAAACTTATCACAGAGACCTTTGAGAGAGAAGACTGAGGACACACTGGGTATCTCACAGACTTCAACCTCAAAGACATTGCAGCAGGTGGTCCCTCAATGTTATTCCAGCCCATGTGGATGTTAAGGTGATGCAGACTATGAACTTGAACCTTTGGTAATGACACCCGTTCAGAGCTCACAGAGAGCTACAGAACAGCAGTATAAAACTGCCCTGTCACAGCTACTAATAGCATTAGAGAGAGAGAGTTTTCTGCCACCTAAAAGCTGCATTAGGCTGGGGGAACTCTCCAGTGTGACCCTGCTACTACATGGAGAACATTTACTGTAGGTCTTGTTCTGCACAATATGATTCTGTATCAGTTTGATGCACCAGTGTCAAAACAATGGCAGACAGTCTCTCACCCTGCCGTGAAGTTCCATCCCATGTAACACCTGAAACCTGTAGCAGTAATGATGGCAAAAACAGCCAGCTGACAGCCACAGCACCCTCTAAGACAGCATATGCAAGTTCTATAGCAGTGCAGATGAAAAATGTCTGTTACAAACAGTGAATGTTTATTTCCAGTGATAACTGGACCACAACAACTGCACACTTTTTCTTCAGGAAAACAAAAGGGAATAAAAGCTTTGTATGATAATACTGAGTACAGTCAGTCTTAGCAAATCTGGCTTTTCTCAGGGCACTCTCAACCTGTGTCTTCTGCATTCTTAAAATGAAAATATCCAACCTTTCTAACATCATCTTGTTTACTTAGGTAAATAACACAGAAGCCTTGTTATAGGCAAAGATTCCCACTGCAGACAGAAGCCAACTTCTCACTGAGCACTGAAAAAGTGACTGATATCCACCTTTTATATATCATTTATATATCATATAGCTGAATGACTGTTACTTTATTAGCAATACAGTGTGACCTTCTGTGTCGGTTATATAAAGCTTTTTGTCTACTTTAAAGATACAATACCAATTTTAACATTTCCTTACTTACAGGAAAGAATAAATCATTTATCCACAGCAGTACAATGTTGTTTATGTTTGTGTCTTTCGGCTTTTCCCGGTTAGGGGTCGCCACAGCGGAACTCCAGTCCGATAATGATTGGCAGTAGATTTTTACATGCTGGCTTGCCGGGCCTAACGCACAACCTTCAACAAAGGAACAATGTTGTTTATATTCTTCAAAAATGTGCCACTATTAATTTCTGACTTAAGCATCCTGATTTGCAAAACCTGCCAGGTTTGCTGTCAAATATATACATACACACAAACATACACACACACACACACACACACACACACACACACACACACACACACACACACACAGACACACATATGTGGGTCTAATTTCGAAAGACTAAAATACCACAACACCAACTTTCACAATCCAGAGACAAGAAGGCCGACAACATCAGAAACCCGATGTCCCAGAACACCGACTGCAAACTCCAGGTAAGTAACCACTTACCCAAAAAAATATAAAATGAAACCCGAAGCAAATTAAACCCACTGATGTGGGGGGGCTTTGCTACCCCCCACCCCCCTAACTAAATATACCAACTCTGAGGTTGCCCTACTGCAGGGGTAAGGGGCAAAGTTCAGCATGGTGGCCAAGTGGTTACTTACCTGGAGTTCGCAGTCAGTGTTCTGGGATGTCTATTTTCTGATGTTGTCAGCCTTCTCATCTCAGGATTGTGAAATTCGGTGTTGTGGTATTTCATCCTTCCAAAGTAGACACCCCCCATGCCCCCTGTACACTGGTTCAACATTCTGCCGACTTGAAAACTGTCGACTGATGTACTTTCAAGGTTTTCGATGTAAACTATATATATGTGCGCTACAGAATCCTGAAAGCCCAAAATCCTGAAGACCAAAATCCTGAGATCAAAATCTCAAAAGTTCAAAATACTGAAAACACACACGATACAAACACTTACTACATTTCAGCACAAGTACATACAGAAACATATTACCCTTCAACTATACACAGGGGGGCATCCCCCATGTGGCGGCCACACCCCCCTGCTACTTAAATATATAAACTCCGAGATTGCACTTCACTATACTAAGTGCTTGCCCCCCTGCTTATACTTGGAGAAGAGTAATATGGTTTGTGTTTTATTTGTTTCTATATGTACTTGTGCTGGAATATAGTAAGTGTTGGTATCCTGTGTGTTTTCCTTTTTTTAGTACAATGTAAAGCACTATTTTAATAGCCATTTCGCTATTTCAACATTCGGGATTGTAAATATTCATCATAATGAGGTTTCAGCATTTTCATCTTAGTATTGTGGTCTTAGGCATTTTGAAAATTCAATGTTTAAAAGTAGTGACTTATGAACCACCACGGAACAAGTTTATTTAAGCTGACATAAACACAAATAGCTTTTCGTCTTCAAGAATAGACTTCATCAGAATAAAATCAGACAATACAATGAGCCTTTTATACCAAATCAGTTAATTAAGTTCAATTAAATAAGTTCTTCAGGGTTAATAATACCAAATTCTGAATTACGACTGTCCATTGCATTCATATTCCTGTTAGTTTTGCTTGACCCCAAACTGCAGAGAACAACACCGTTCAAGAGAACTAGAGACGGGGTGGGGGAGAGGAGTGAACAGGGGACACGGAAGACAGAAATGAACATGTACGATGATTGTCAGCCCAAACCTTACTCTGAAATACTAAAAAGAAACAATTTCACTATTTACAACTACAGTGGTCTCACTATTACTGAAGAACATTTTTCATTATTCAAAAAGAGGTTCTCCTTCATCCCTACACCTAGTTACAATTTAACTGATACCTTGATTGAATTTAAATTATTTACCAGGAAACTTAACTTTGGAATGCAATATCATGGAAATACTAAAGTGCCTTTCCACAACAATATCAATCTAAAGAAAAAAAGTTTAGCCGGCCCATTCCTACTCCCACTATTCAAGTCTTTTCTAACACATGTGAACAGGACATATATAGGTGCGATGCTGAGGGTAGAATGAAATCTAGGAAATATAACTTGATGAGGGATGAATACAAATTACTGGAATAAGTAAAAAGAAATCATTCCATTTGTATCATGAAACCTGATTGGGGGGGCTTCATTGTGTTTGACAATGTGAATTATTCAGGAGAGATGCTAAAATTTTTATATGAGTGTGGCTCATACACTACTGGCTCACCCAAATGAAGTGAATTTCTCTTATTGTAAAACAGACTAATTTCTCATGGATCGTTTGTTGCAGCATGCCCTGGAACCAGACTCATATAAAACTCCAACCCAAGAATATTGGTTATGTTCTGTATTCCAAAAATACATAAAAACCTTTACCACCACCCCCCCCCCCTTTTCAGGCCAATTGTGTCAGCTGAAGGGGCAAAAACTCACCACTTTGCTCTATATGTAGATAAATTATTAAAATCATTTCAAGATATACGTACACACATTGTCAACGACTCTAGGGATTTTGTTTATGGAGGATCAAACTTTCCCTTTGGAATAAAGACATTATTTTCCTGACAACTGATCCCAAGAAGCATGTTTAGAAATGTCTCATGACGCATGCTGAACCTTGATTTTTTTTTTACTTCAGATCAAATCAGACTGGTTATGGAAATTTTTCTGAAGAACAATTACATCTGGTTCGATGCAGAGATCTTTAAGCAGACAAAAGAGGCAGCAATGGGACAGCATGCACACCTCCCCCCCCCATTTTTGCTAATTTAGTGATGTTAACCTGGGAAAGACAGTTTATTTATGGATCCCCATTCCAGGATCATATCAAGCTTTATCTAAGATTCCTGGACATCTTTATTTTGTGGTCAGGTGATCCACTTTCAATCCGTGAGTTCATTAACTATATAAACCATTCTACACATTTTCTGAAATCTGCCTATCAATCTGACCCATACCAGATAAACTATTTGAACATTACTATTACAAAAAGTCATGGTTTTATGGTTTTTCTTCCAACATTTACAGAAAGCCCACTTTCTCCAATGGTTACTTACACTATAATAGTGTCCACCCCTTTATACAAAAGAGGAGTTTGATGAAAGGCCAATTTATGAAATTGGCAAGGATGACCTCAGGCAGAAAATTATTTGACACTGAAAGGAAAAAATTAGAAAATATGTTCTTGGACAGAAACTACCCGTGGGCCGTAGTGAAAAAAGTACAGTTGTGTACACTTACCATAAATGTAGATGTTCAAGTGTGTTCACTGTTGCAGTCATCACACTTGGGTTATCTGCCTGCAGGTAGCCCTCAGCCGGCCCAAATACCAGAGTCTTAGGATTTCTGCTTCGGATGCTGTCGCTTCTTCCATGATGACAGGTCATCAGGGATATAAAATGGGCAGCTGATGGCATTACATTAGTTTTTCTTGACCCAGATGTCAGGATCCCCCCAAATAGGAAGCTATTATATGGTGGGGAACGCCACCAGTAAAAAGTAAATACCATTGCCATTAAAAATGGCCATAGAGATGAGACGTAGAAAGGATAGAGAAAACCAGGGGGCTGGAGGGAGAGAAACTAGGACTGCAACAGTAAATACACTTGAACATCTACTTTTATGGTAAGTGTACATAACTGTACTATGTTCTTAGTGTTTCACTGTTGCAGTCATCACACTTGGGTAGATTCCCAAAGCTGAGGACGGGTGGAGGCAGTCAAGAAAGGTTAGGCCTGGCTAGCAGGCCTTGTAAGACTGCTGTAGCAAATCCAGTTCTGGATTTAGAAAAAATATAAGTGGTAATGCTTGGTGAAGGTGTGTACAGAACTCCAGGTTGCAGCTTCCAGAATGTCCCTGGTAGGGACTCCCCTGAAAAATGCTGTAGAGGTGGTAGTAGCCCTAGTGGAATGTGGTCTGATCCCCTGTAGGGTAGGTTTTCCATGGTGCTCGTAGCAGAAATGGATGCAGTGCACTATCCATTTGGAAATGGTTTGTTTTGAAATGGCCTTTCCCTCTATCCCTGTAGCAAAGCTGACTAGCAGATGGTCAGATTTTCTGAAAGGTTTAGTCCTGTCAACGTAGAACCTGAGCTGTCTGTGCACGTCCAAGGAGTGCAGGATCCTTTCCCCTTTATTCTGAGGATTAGGGAAGAAGGTTGGCAAATGGATGGATTGGTTTAAGGCCACATTGGACACCACCTTAGGCATAAAGGACGGGTTAGTCCTGAGGGAAACCCTGTCAGCATGGAAAATAATGAAGAGTTCCACAGCCATGAGTGCTTGTAGCTCAGACACTCTTCTAGCTGAAGTGATGGCTAAAAGCAAGGCTGTTTTCCAAGAGAGAAATTTTAACTCTGCTGAAGCAGCACGTTCAAAAGGGGGAAGCATGAGCTTTTCCAGTACAAAGTTAAGGTCCCAGGCAGGGGTGGGTGCTTTCCTAGGGGGCCTTAAGTTGTTAGCCCCTCTCAGGAACTGTTTGATGAGAGGGTGAGAAAATAGAGGTGGCTCAGTATTATAATGAGCTGAGATGGCAGAGGTAATTTTGATTTGACATGATCTGGCAATGTTTGTTCCTTCAGCCAAGCATGCCTTCTCAGTACAGACCCAGTGACTGTGGCCCTGCAAGATGCTTCTAGGGCATCAAAGCCACACTGCAAAGTATGCTTACTAACTTGGTTTGCAGAATGCATTAACTCTTGTAAATCTTTACTTTCTGCACAATCTGGAAGTAACCCCATTTTTTGTTTAATTACTTCCATAATATGTTGCTGGTACTTCAACATGTGAAACTGACAATTCAATGCCCTAATGGCAAGAGTTACAGAGGTATATACCTTCTTACCCCATCTGTCTAAAGCTCTGGAATCCCTGTCTGAAGGGGTATGGTTTTTGGCTGTATTAGCCTTAATACCTTTAGGTCCCTGGGAAATGGTCTCTGGATCTGCAGTAGGATTCTTGAAGAGAAAATTATGAGAATCAGGTACTCTGTAGTATCTGTCAGGTTTTCTAGGGGCCGGGGGTAAAGTGTCTGGCGTAAGACTGGATTCCATGAAGACATCATCTACAACATCCAGTACAGGGGGTATAGCTAGAGGTCTGTGCTGAGGCAACTCTAAAAATTCTCTGAGTCTCTTTTTGGACTGAGGGTAGTCCTCTTAAAGTATGCAAGGGTTTAACCAAAAGAAAAATCCTCTGGAGGGGAGGCAGAGGGAATGTATTCCTCTGCATCTGAATCCTCAAAGGTTGATAAGGGCATGTCCTGATAATCAGAAGGGTCAGAGTCACTGGACTCCTAGTCTGTAGAATCAGAATGAAACTAAATTCTTTGTCTCTTAGGAGGGAAAGTCTGGCTTCCCCTAATTAGGGTAATAAGGTTTTCAGAAATTCTAAGCATTTGTTTTTGTGGCATGGGAGCTTGAGCATGCACTTTGGTTGTTGGTTTTCTAGGCGTAGTGCGTACTCTGGGCCTAAGAAACTCGGTAGTTTTAGCTAAAAATAAAGTCATCGGTTTAATTCGAACACCGGTAGGTTGGAATACACCGTCAGAAGCTGGTGCCTGCACAGTGGCTCCGGACCCATCCAAGGTAGAGACATCTGCAGGTTCCATAGTCGAAGAAGCATCTCGCTGCATACCGGACTCCGAATGGGTCTCAGCAGAGGCCTGCGATTCTGTGGAAGTGGGCATCAGGGGCTGCAAAGGCACCTCACAGAGTACCGGCAGAGTGGCGACTAGCTTAACGAAAGTGCCATCGGCAGTTTTGGACCTATGCAGTCTGTCTTTGTCTTTATCTTTATGTTTTTTCAGAAGATTGGTAGTCAGATGGCTTATCGAAGCCAGTTTAGAATACGGAGAATGAGAGCGAAAGAATTTAATGACAAAGATAGCCTGACGACAAATGGTTCGGGTGTTAAACAAGGCACAAAACCGACAGCGAGGGACATCGTGGTCTGGGCCTAAACAGGTGATGCAGGAAGAATGAAAATCTCTGTGAGGTATTTGCTTTCCACAGGCAAGACAATCGTTAACTTTTTCTGACATCGGTTAGAGCAAGAAAAAAAGGATCCCCAGTGGGGTACTCAGCTTTAGAAGACTTTAGGTTTGAAACTCAAAAACAAAAATTTCAGGTAGCGGCCGACTGGCACTTGCAAACTGCTTCTGCTTCAGGCTCCTTGGCAAGAAAGACTGATATAATGGCATCAGCTGCCTGTTTTATACCCCTGACATCATGGAAGAAGCGACAGCATCCAACGGAGAATTCCTAAGACTCTGGTATTCGGGCCGACTGAGTGCTACCTGCAGGCAAATAACCCAAGCGTGATGACTGCAGCAGTGAAACACGAAGATCATCATCAGTGATGAAATTTTTAATGACTGGGGCAATAGGTATAAACCACTGTTAGAAGTTGATTTAGTTACATCACACAACCCAAATGAAAGGAATACTGCATTTGAAAACCCCCTACCGAATGGATGCAATTGTTTTGGGGGAAACACCATTACAGATTTTTTTAGATCAAAAAGTGATTACACTAGGGCCTTGGTACTACAATATAGCACAGGATCCAATACAATTAAGGACATTTATGCTGTATTCACTTACAAAAGAGCTAGCAACATAAAACAATATGTTGGAATCAGGTAAAACTAGCAAGAAAAGCAATAAGGGGACTAAAAATGGTGGTAGCTGTGCCCAAGTATAACCTCGATCACCAGAGAATACGACAAAATAACCAGTCAAAAACTGCTGCACATGCACAGGATGGCAACTGCATAACAAAAGGATTAGTATATTTGGTTATCTGCTCCTCCTGCCCTGACTTTTATAATGGCAAGACAGAGAGACAGCTGAGAAAGTGAATATACAAGCACAGCTATGATATTCTAAAACATAACAAAAATAATACCCTATTCAAACATTCATCAATATGTCCTGGCTTCAAATGTTTTTTGTTTACTATTTTAGAAATGGTAACTTCCAATCCAAGGGGAGGTCCTTGAAAGGACCATCTTGAAAGGAGAGAATTATCATGGCAAATAAAACTGGTTGCAACTCATTTTCCCGGTATTAACAATAGTATATCTCTAGTACCTGTTCTAAAGGAAAGGGCCAATAGATTATAACCACTACTCTTGTTTATCAAATTCCACATTTTTTTTACATTTTTTTACACTTTTAACATGGTTTTATATGCATTATGTATTCATATGTCACATATATGAGTGTACCTGCATTATTAGTTTTATTATACAGAAGCTCTTCATATGAATGCATCTTCCAGCTTTGAACAACTCCTTCAAAGTTTGTTTCTTCGGATACGTATGTTACATACTTTCCATTTGTTTGAATACATAAAAATGTTTCACAGCTGTACAAGGTATGCACCACATAAAGGGATGCAACATTACTTGCACTTTCAATAGTATGGTATTTAAAAAAAAACAAAAATATGTAATTCAACTACTTTCTTTACATATACTGGCAGCTTTAAGCTGGCTTTAAAGTTTTAGAATATTTAATTAATTGAATTTAATTAACTAGTTTGCTATAAAAAGACTCATTACATTGTCTGATTTTATTCTGATGAAGTCTGTTCTTGAAGACGAAAAGCTAATTGTGTGTGCGTCTGCTTAAATAAACTTGTTCCGTGGTGGTTCATTAGTCACAGGTGTGTGGTTTCCTTTCTGGAGTTGGAGTCTACCCACAGCTGGAATTTATTGTTTTTTTTTTTTGTTTGTTTTATTTCTGAGTCATTTTGCCTTTTTATCCAGGCTGGTTTTTCCTCCATTGTATTTTATTGTAGTTTATTTATAATACCAGAGTGGGGAATTGTGTAAAATGCCTTGGCCAGGTCGTGGTGGGCAGTATGTGCTGTTTTACTCTCATCCAAGGCCTTAAAGACTCTCAATTAAATCCACCAGATTCAGTAGGCATGACCCGCCCTTGACAAAGCTGAACTGGGTCGGGTCCAGTGTTTCGAGATTTCCTATGTCATTATTTATCAGGTCTATAATTATTCTTTCCATGGCCTGACTAGTCAAACGTTTGGGTCTGTATTTTCTCGGGTCAGTAGATGGATCCCCTTTATGCAGAGGGATGACTGTTGCTATACTGCGCTCTACTGGGACAAAGTCAGTGCAGAGGCTGTGGTTAAATAGAGATCCTAATGGGCCTAACAAGTCCTGGCTTAAGCTGTTTAAGAGCCAATCTGGTATAACATAAGAACCCACTGAAGCTGAGTTTTTAACTTTAGAAAACACAGTGGCAACCTGCTCTTTGGTGATAATTGGCAGTGGAGGATATTTCCTAGGGGGAAACTCGGGGGGGGGGGGTGAGAATGTGAAATTTGAGCTGAATCTGTCGGCCAGCAGATTTGCTATATCTTCTGGCTGAATATAGGTGATGCCGTCTACAAATAATTATGCACATTGCTGGGTGTTGCCCTTAAGACCGCGGACATAACTGAAAAATGCCTTATGGTTATCCTTAGCTTTGCATGCTATTTTTACCTCAAACTCTGCTTTCAAGGACTTGACTAGTTCCCTGATTCACCTGTTTAGACTAATGAGGGACTTTCTCCTCTGTTGTGCACATTCCCCTGATACTTCTTGATAATTTGCTGTACCACCTATTAATACCAGGGGACCACCAGGGTAGCTTGTTTTGTGGTTTGACCTGCGTTTATTTCAGTCTGGTGCTACCACTTCTATGCAGTTGTTTATATGGTCATACAAGGCTTTTGTGTATGTCTCTACAGAGGTTTCTGTATTTTCTGGATTTGGAGGGGAGTAGGGAAATTAGCTATGCAGTCCCTTAATAAGGGGTAATTTACCTTAAAGAAGTTCTTAAAGTTTTTGGGGTTAGGTGCCGGGTCACTAGTTTTATCTTTATTTCAAGGGAGACTACTTTGTGATCTGATCTTAACAGTGAGGACATAACACTAGGGTGGGTGCAGCACTCTCCCATATTGGTAAGTACCAGATCCAGGATATTTGTTCCCCTAGTAAGAGTACAGACTAGTTGCTCCATGACATTTAAATTTACAAAGTAAAGAAATCTTGGGCCTGATGCTAGTGGTCATGTATGCCTCCCAATTAGTGGAGAGGTAGTTTAAATCACCCAAGAGTAGGGTATTGGCCTGGATGGTGAGTGATTCTAGTAACTTCAGGTATGATGGATGGGTTTCCTGGTTCATTATGGGAGACCAGCCTTGAGGTGTGCTTAGGGTGTGCTTATCCTTTATGTAAACAGATATACCTCCACTTTTTGCTCTTTCATGCTCAGTGGGTTGTCGGAACATATGAAAGGTGATATAACAATGCACTGACGGAGTGCTTTCTGTTGCTTTGAACTATGTTTTAGTAACTACATAGATGTCAGCATTCTCCAGGGTGAGGAGAGCTTCCAGGGAGTACAATTGAGACTCCTACATTGAGTAATAACACCTTTAGCTTGTCCTGAGTACCTTTTGTTATGGTGGAAGGTTCATCTATTTGGCAATGCCTAAAAAGGGCAATATAGGGGTGGACAGAGTTTTGGCCAATATCTGAAAGCCTAGAGGTGACAGGTGAAGACAATCCCTGGCCAACCATTTTGTCCTTTCAACCATGTTCTCCCAGACTGACGAGTACTGGACCCCTTTGGAATGACACCAGTAACTAAGCCAACTCCCAAAGTCAATTATTTTCTGTTGGTATTGTGGCATTATCCTTGGAGATGGTATACAGAAATACACACTATTGCACACCTACATATAATATACATTGTTTATCCAGAACAATCAAAACATGATCATTCACAGATCAATTTCTTACCTAACACCACTAAACTTGCCAAAAAATATTTTGGTTTTGGCCACTGATTATATGGGTAACTGCTTCTCCCACTACACCTAATTACCTGCCTGTAAGGTGAGTACTGAAGGGCCAGCAACCAAGCATAGCCCATCAATTGTCAACACTCATGAAATTTCAAAAGAAAATCTTGGGTTGTTTTCAGTGTCCTAGTACTTCTATATATTCCTGTCAGTACTACCTAATGTTATCACTCTATGTTACAATACACAAACACACATATGTATACACTATATATATATATATATATATATATATATATATATATATATATATATATATATACACATATACATACATACATATAGAGAGAGAGAGAAAGATACATACATACATACAGATACACACATAATGTATCTTTATATGGATACACACACATGGGCGTGTGCACATGCACACAAATCACAATAATCTCCGACTAAATTTTTTACTTTCAGTGACTGCATTTTCTCACTTATAGAAATCAACCATTTGTTTTATTCGGTCTTCCAAAAAGTACATGGAAAACATTAGTAAAGTTCACAATTACCTTAATGTATTAAATAAAGAAAAGTGTTTTATATAAGCTGCTATACTGCGGTGGTGGCGCTGCGGTAGCGTTGTCGTCTCACAGTTAGACGTTGCCTGTTCGATTCTCAGTTAGAGCGTCTTCTGTGTGGCAACATGCGTGAATGGGCATTCCTTCGTTGAAGGTTGTGCGTTCGGCCTGGCAAGCCAGCACGTAAAAATCTACTGCCAATCATTAGCAGACCGGAGTTCCGCTGTGGCGACCCCTAACCGGGAAATGCCAAAAGACGCAATTTTATATAAGCTGCTCTTTTGATGTAAGAAATTTTTTTTCTCAAATATTTTTTTATTACATTTTTTCATAATATGAAATCAAAAATTATATACAGTACAATAGAAGTTGTTGATGTTACAATTTGCATAACAAGAGTAAGTTATTAAACTGGGTGTTCACACAATCTAATAAAACAATTTAAATTTAATAACAGAGGATTACCATGAAGTTATGATTGTGTTATGGTTCAGTCAGGAGGTATGAATATAGTAAAGCAATTGACCTATACATTATGGTAATACAATAAGAGTATGTCTTGAGGCATAACACCAATTTAGTGATACACAAAAAAGCTAAACTAATATACATATATGCAAAAATGTCACCTTAGTTGATGTTGTTACTACTTTTAACTAAATAGATTTGATGTAAGAAATTTATTTAAATGCTGAACTTTTTGGTCCTTGAGTATAGTATCTTAAAGGATATACAAAACAGACACTTTTTGTTTTCTTTCAATGCCAGTTATTATCTTTGATTTTAAAGTTGATTATTACATAACCATCTGGTCTAAATTTCCTCTGTCCAATAATGTTTGTAATTTTTTTGTGAAAATAATGTACACGTTGTTTGTTATTTTATTTCACAGGAACATTGAAACATTTTATATTTTTGTGTTTGCATAAGTAATGCTTCTGTAATTTATATACCAATTTCAACAGAGTTTTGAAAAAAAAAAAAAAAAAAAAAAAAAAAAAAAAAGAAATCAATCTCGTTAGCCTAGCAGTCCTATCACACTATGCATCCAAATGCCTTCCTTATCTTAATCTATTTAACTCAAGGAATTTCACCAGTCTTTGCAAAAAGTAAAACACTTGCAAAACTACTCCCAAGGCAGCAGTGCTAACAGTGTTTAGGCAATTCCACCTTTCCATCATTTTATTTATGTTACACACAAAAATTATCTTTATCTTTTTTGTCTAACAATCACAGCAATTTGTCTGTGATGACAAATTGACCGTATAAGTTTTTGTTATGGCTTATGTCAAAGTGACAAGGAACAGCCTTAACTCAATCACCAATATACTTACTTCTAGGTCATAATTTAAAATGAGGTACACATTGCCAGCAATCTATCAAATTAAGGATAAAAGTATGTTCAACAAACATGGAAAATTAAATGAAAGGAGTCTTTCTGTCTGAGAAAGGTAGCCATGGATAACACCTAGAAAGGGTTATTTACCGGGAATGCAGTACATAGGTACTTTTCAAGAATAAGCGAAAAGAACCACACCGAACTCAAACTGATACTGACAATTCAATAACCATTTTGTTCCAGTAACAAATGGAAACTTTATCAGACTTTTTCAATCATCTCCAGGCACCACAGCACTCTATCCTCAAGGTCATCACAACCAGCTACATTTTTGCCACCTCTTATAAGGGGGAAGATGCTGAAAAGCAACTTGCAAGAAAAAGGTACAAAAATCAATGACCATTGTAACATGCAGGCATTTCAGGAGATCCTCTGCTGTACACTGAATCAACAAATCTCAGCAGTCTATTTTTAAATTATTTCTGTCCTTGATTTATCAAGTGAGGTAGGGTAGGGGGTGGAAGACCAGGGCAGTCAGGACTCTGTGCAGATATGCAAGACTGAAAATCATTTTTTTTCTATGCCTTAACCTGTTACCAACAGTCATGGGGAATGTAAAACATGCAAAAACTTAGAACACAGATCATTTGTGTGCTTCCATATATGAATCCATAGGGTGCCTGCTAGCTCTCTCTTTCACCTAATACAGAGAGAACATTTGAGAAGGCCAACCCACTTAGGCTCTTAACCTTAAATTATCTTCTGTTCCTGCTTTCTCCTTTTCCACTTTACTAAAAAAAAAAAAAATTCTAAGCTCGTCTCCGGTGACTAGTTTAGTCCAGATACAGATTTGCTGTACCTAGGACTGTTTGTACGCTTCTGAGACCTCCAAGCCTATCTGTGTTGGAGGGAAGCCTTCTAGCTTATCAGAGGGAGTGGTAAGCACTAGGTAGCCTAGCTACCAAAAGAGGAGTGGTTTCTGGCTCAGAAATTGTGATTTATTGGGCGTTTGGGAATTTTTTCCATCTCTTTCAACTTTCTGGTTTAAAAGCCTATGTTTGTGCTTGCTTAACCCCCTTTCCTGTAACTAGTCTAGTCCAGATACAGATTTGCTGTATCCAGGACTGTTTGTAAGCTTCTGAGTGGTGCCAAAGTCAGCTCTTCAATTTGTCCCTTAGATCTACTAGTTCTCTCCTCTCCTGCACTTACATTAGCTTATTAGCCTAGCACTTTACCAGACTTCTTGTAGCAACTATTGTAGCACAAAAAAGTGCTACCAGTGCTAAACGTTCGACAAGGAAACAGATCCAGTACTCATTATCAATGCCCACCCCTCCAGGCATGTCTAAAGGTCAGTTCCCTGTGCTTTCTCCTATTAACCTGATGAACTTGGGCATCCTGAGGCAATGTAGCAACTGCTTCTTGTACACAGACAACCCTCACCTTTTATCTCCCAACACACAGACTTGTGAGAGATGCACTTATATATCCAAATTGGAAGCCACGCACTCTCTAGTCAAGACCGGAATAGCTGGTCGAGAGGAGATAAACACTTGCACCACACCACATGGAACACACAGTCCTCCAGAACACACAACAGCACTGCCTTCACATAAAAACAAAAACCAGAAACTCACCTTTCAGGAGGCTCTCAATAAAAATCTACCCAAGCAGCAGAGACCTCCAAGGCAGAAACGCACTCAACCACCACAATACAACACTAATCACGAAACACATAATCCTCCTAAACAGCATGTTACTCGACCAAAGCCCCCAAGGCAAAACAGCATGCCCAACACATTAGTCATAGGTGACTTGATAGTGAGGCACACTGATGTCCCACTCACTAGGTTGAAAAAGGAAAAAGTAACAGTCAGCTGCCTGTCAGGTGCCAAGATCCGTCACATAACAGATACACTCAGGTCCCTCAACAACAGGTACAAATATGGCTCGGTCATTGCACATGTGGGTGTGAATTACCTAAGACGTACCTCCCTGGACTACATGAAAAGAGACATGGAGGAGCTCTCGGATTATGTAGCCCAGGCGAGTATGACCCTAGCCCTGAGCAGCATCCTACCATCACCCACAATGATACCACAGTACAAGCAGAAAATTATTGATTTCAACAATTGGCTAAGTTTCTGGTGTCATTCCAAGGGGATCCAGTATCTGGCTGCCTGGGATGACATGACTGACGGACCTCGATGCTTTGCAAGAGATGGCCTGCATCTGTCACCCCTGGGCTTCCGGATACTGGCCAAGGCTCTTGCTACCTCTATAGTGCCTTTTTTAGGTGGTGTTCCAAAGACCAAATTACCACTGTAACAGCTACAAACAAATGCAATCTGAGGGTCAGCTGCTCAATGCTAGAAGTCTAAATCTCAGAATGCACTCGCTCAAAGCACTCCTTAAAATGGAGAACACTGACATTTGTGCTGCAACAGAGACCTGGTTCAAGGCAACAGAAAGCACCCCTGCACTACCAGGCCATAACTCATTCCAACCTTTCGGCCCCAGAACTTGGACCGAAGCTCCAAAGGCGGTGGTCTTCCCATATTCATAAAGGATGTGCACACCTTCAGACTGGTAGCCCAATATAATGCATTATAGATACTTCAGGTGCAGCTAACATTGGGTAAGACAGCGATTCAGGTCATAGCCTGCTATAGGTCCCCAACTATGTCCCAAGACTCACACTCCACATTCCTAAGCACCCTGGAGAATATTAGGGTCCAAACTAACACTCGCTAACAAGAGAAAAGGGGGATGAAGGGTGGGAAACCAGGTCTGCAACAGTGAATACACTCGAACAGCTACATTTATGGTAAGTGTACACAACTGTACTATGTTCTTCATGTTTCACTGTTGCAGTCATCACACTTGGGTTGATTCCCAAAGCTGATAAAAAGGGTGGAGGCAGTCAAGAAGACTGGGGGCTGGCTAGGATGCCCTGCAAGACTGTGGTGACAAAGCCTTCCCTGGATTTGGAGAAGATAGGCAGGTGGTAATGCTTGGTGAAGTTATGAACAGAAGTCCATGTTGCAGCCTCCAGGGATGTCCCTGGTGGGGACCCCTCTGAGAAAAGCTGCAGAGGTGGAGGTTGCCCTGGTGAAATGCATCTTGACCCCCCTTTGGGGGTGGTTTCCCATGCTGTTTGTAGCAGAAATGGATGCAGTGTGCTATTCATTTGGAGATTGTTTGTCTGGATATGGCCTTGCCCTCTGCCCCTGCTGCGAAGCTGACTAGCAATTGGTCAGTTTTTCTAAAAGATTTAGTCCTATCCAGATAGGATCTGAACTGTCTGTGCACATCTAGAGAGTGCAGAGTACTTCCCCCTTGTTTTGTGGGTTAGGGACAAAGGTGGGTAAATTAATGGATTGGTTGAGAACCACGCAGGACACCACTTTAGGCATGAAGGATGGGTTAGTCCTGAGGGAGACCCTATCAGCATGGAAAATGATGAAGGGCTCTACAGCCATGAGTGCTTGTAGTTCTGAAACTCTTCTAGCCGAAGTGATGGCCAGAAGCAAGGCTGTTTTCCAAGAGAGGAATTTTACCTCTGCTGAAGCTACAGGCTCAAAGAGGGGTAGGGTGAGCTTTTCCAACACAAAGTTAAGGTCCCAAGCTGGGGTAGGAGCTCTTCTGGGTGGCTTCAAGTTGTTTGCCCCTCTTAGGAACTGTTTGATGATACAGTGTGAGAAGAGAGGTGGCTCTGTGCTGTAATGGGCAGAAATGGCAGAGGCATGAATTTTAACAGAAGAGAAGGACAGACCCCCTAAGTAATAGGTCTTCTAGGTAGTCCAGGATGAGAAGTAGGGAGGGCTGTGCTGCTTTTGCTCCCTTAGCCTGGATCCAGGTGCAAAACCTTTTCCACTTGTCAGCATAGGATTTTCTAGTGCTGGGGTGTCTGGACTCAGGTATAACATCCAGGACTTGTTTGCTTAGGCTGGCAGCTGGAGGAGAGGTCAAGGAAAAAAACAGGCTGTCAGGTTCAGGGTCTGCAATTGTGGATGCATGCATTCTCCATTCTTCTGGATCAGAAGTATTGGGATCTGAGGTAGGTACCACGGTGGCAGGGGGTGACAGGCTGCGCAGCAGTGGGTTCCATTGCTGGCGTGGTCAGCCTGGGGCAATCAAGATTGCCCTTGGTTTTTCCTCCCTTATTTTGAGCAGTACCCTTGAAATGAGTGGTAGAGGGGGAAATGCATAGATTGAGAGGTTTACCCATTGGAAGGATAGAGCATCCACTTTCCAGGCCTTGCTGTGAGGTTCCCTGGTGCAGAATTTGCTGTGCTGATGATTGGAGTGGGAGGCAAAGAGGTCCACCTTCGGGGTGCCCCATTTCTGGGTTACAAGGTTGAAGGCTCTGTGGTCTAGCTGCCACTTATGTGGGTCTAGCAGGCTCCTACTTAAGTTGTCTGCCAGAGAGTTTAGGGAGCCTGGCAGGAATCGTGCTAGCAGGTGTATTTGCATGGCCGAGGCCGTGTGCCAAAGGGTCAAGGCGAGCCTGCAGAGAGGATAAGAGCGAGTCCGTCCCTGCTTGTTGATATGCCACATCACTGTGGTATTGTCTGTTTTGATCAGTAGAGGCCCCAGGGAGAGTAGGGGTCTGAAAGCTGTCAGGGTATGCTGAACAGCTAGCATGTCTTTTTGGTTGATGTGCAGATGTTTTTGATTTGGGCTCCGATGGCCCTGAATGCACCTGCCATCCTGGTGTGCACCCCCAGGCATAGTCTGATGCATGTGTGGTGAGGGTATGGGTGGCGTGGGGTTGTGAGAAGAGAAGTCCCTTGTTGTGGTTGCATGCTGCTGCCCACCAAAGAAAATCTTTCCTTAGACAGGGTATCATAGGTATGATAGTTTCCAGGTCTTGAGAGTGTTGACACCAAAGACTTTTTAGGTACCATTGTAGTTTCCTCATATGCAGTCTGGCATATGGAATGAGTAGAATGCAGGAGGCCATGAACCCTAGAGCTTGTAGGATTTTCCTTGCGGATAACTGAGTTCTGGTGGCTAGTTGACAGAAGTAGCCTGTCAGGTAGGCTTGTTTTTCTGGAGTAAGAAATGCCATCTGGGATGCTGTGTCCAGGCTTACTCCCAGGAATACAATTTTTTGTGGGCGGACTAGTTTTGATTTCTTTTCATTGACAGTATACCCCAGGGAGGTCAGTAGGTCCTTTACAAAGATCAGGTGTTGTAACAACTTTTCTTGTCTGCCTGAATCAAGCAATAGTCTAGTAGGGGTAAATCTGAATTTTTCTTTGTCTGCAAAAAGCAATGGCTGGAGCCAGGCATTTTGTGAAAACTCTGGGAGCAGTGGATAAGCCAAAGGGAAGCACAGAGAATTGAAAGTGCATAGATCCTGCCATGAAACGTAGATATTTCTTGCAAGATTCCCTGATTGGGATGTGTAGTTAGGATTCTTTTAGGTCTACAGTAGCTAACCAAGCATCCTTGGAAAACAGAGGAAGAAGCTGCTGGAGGGTGAGCATTTTGTATCACCAGAAAGGTGTTTAGAATGGATAGATTGAGGATTGGGCGCCAGGTGCCCTCTTTTCTGGGTACCAGGAAGAGTCTGGAATAGAAACCTTGGCCTACCTGGTCTGCAGGAACATGCTGTATTGCCCTCATGGAGAGCAGGGAATGGACTTGCTTTTTTGGCCTCTGCCCGCTGGTTTGGAGGAAGATCTGGGAACCCTTTTGGGGTTGGCAGTGTGTGGAAATAAAATTTGTATCCCTGGGACACTATGTTGAGGACCCATCAGTCGTTAGCAATAGAGGCCCAGTTGTTTGCATGAAAGGAGAGTTTTCCTAGGGGCATAAGCAGGTGGGCAGAGATAAGGGGTGGACCGGAAAGGACCAGTGCTTGGAGGGGCAATGCCTACTGAACCTCAGAGGCTGGACCTGTAAAAAGTGTCTGCATAGACTTAGCTTTTTCTTCCATCTTTTTTAAGACCTCTTCTGCCTTGGTACCAAACAAATTGTCTTTGTTCAATGGTGCGTCCAATAATTTTGATTTGACATGGTCTGTTTCTTAATCCAAGCATGCCTTCTAAGTACAGAACCAGTGACTGCTGCCCTTCAAGATGCTTTTAGGGCGTCATCAAAGTCACAATGCAAGGTGTGCTTAGTAACTTGGCTTGCAGAATGCATAAGCTCTTGTAATTATTTATTTTCAGCACAAACAGGAAATGAAGATATTTTTTGTTTGAGGATTTCCATGGTATGCTGCTGATATTTCAGCATGTGGAACTGGCAATGTAGTGCTCTAATAGCAAGAGTCGCAGAGGTGTATACTTTTTTCACCCCATCTGTCTAAAGCTCGGGAATCCCTGTCTGAGGGGGTGGGATTCTTAGCAGATGTTGCTTTAATTCCTTTAGGTCCTTGGAAGATGACCTCTGGGTCAGCAGTAGGATTTTTGAAAAGGGATTTGTGAGAGAGTCAGGGACTCTGTAGTAACAGTCAGGTTTCCTGGGAGCAGGAGGAAGGGTATCAGGAGTCAAACTGGATTTCATAAAAACATCATCCACAACATCCAAGACAGGAGGAATGGGTAAGGATCTGTGCTGTGGTAAATCTAAGGATTCCCGGAGTCTATTTTTTGACTAAGGAAGTCCTGATATTCCCATTGGAAATGCTCCCTTAAAGTATGTAGGGTTTCACCAAATGAAAAATCCTCAGGAGGAGAGGCAGAAGGAATGTATTCCTCTGCATCAGAATCCTCATAAGCAGACAGGGGTTGCATGTCTTCATATTCAGAAACCTGAATCATCGGACTCCTGTTCAGATAAAACTACTGGGAACAAGTCTCTTTTTCTTTTGAAAGGGGTAGCCTGGCTTCCCCTAATAAGCATAATGAGATCTTCTGCCATTTTAAGCATTTGAGATTGAGGCATGAAAGCAGGTGCCTGAGCTTGTATCATCGTTTTGTTAGGCGTAGTTTGTATCCTGGGCCTTAGAAACTCTGTAGTTTTAGAAAGAACTGAAGATGTGAAAGAAGTTGTTTGTTTGTGTCGAGTATCGGTAGTGCGAAGAACTTCCTCGGAAGCCAGTGCCTGCTCAGCAGCTCCGGACCCATCCAAGGTAGAGACATCCACAGGATCCTTAGTCGAAAAAGAGTCTCACGGCATACCAGACTCTGAACGGGTCTCGGTAATGCCCTGCAAATCCACAGAAGCAAGCATCAGGGGCTGCAAAAGTGTCTCACTGAGGACCGGAGAGCTGGTGACTTGCTTAATGGAAGCATTGTGGGCAGTTTTGGACCTGTGCAGTCTGTCTCTGTCTTTATCATTATGTTTTTTCAGAAGATCAGTAGTTGGATGGCTTACCGAAGCCATATCGGAATAAGAGGACTGAGAGCAAAAATACTTAGCTACAATAAATGCTCACTGATGTACAGCTCTGGTGTTGATCAAAGCACAAAAGTGACAGTGAGGGACGTCATGGTGGGGGCCTAAATAGGTGACGCAGTAAGAATGGAAGTCTCGGAGTGGTATTTGCTTTCTACAGGCAAGACAATTGTTAACTTTTTCTGACATCGGTTAGAGAAAAAAAAAAAGGATCCCCGATTGGGTACTTAGCTTTAGAAGACTTCAACTTCAATTGGGAAATGAAAACTCAGGTAGCAGCCGACCGACACTCCTGTGAACTGCTTCTGCTTCAGGCTCCTTGGCAAAAAAGACTGATATAAAATCAAGCAGCCGATGCCATTACATCACAGACAAACTGATGTTAGTCCTGGTGAGACAGCAACCAATGCAGAAATACTAAGCATCTGGTATTTGGGCCGAATGAGGGCTACCCCTGGCAGGGATAACCCAAGTGTGATGACTGCAACAGTGAAACACGAAGAATATCTACTTATGTACCAATACACTTGCCCAACATTTCCTGGAGTTCATTACTTCCAATGACTGGGACCAGCTCATTCTTACCCCAACTAGAGGTAGCAACATCCTTGACCTGGTCATTACTAACATGGGCAACCGTTTCTCTACACCAATAGTCAGCTCCTCCCTGGTTAGATCCAACCCGCAAAGGTAACCTCCATGAAAAACTTCTCCAAAGCTAACTTTGGGCTCCTAAAAACAGAGGTGGCTAACTTCATGGCACCCATGCAAATGGAGAATAGTTGTATGACCGCCAAATCATACACCAATGCACTGTATGAACACATACACAAATGCATGGATCTCACCATACCCAATAGAACCAAGACTCTCTCCTCCAAAAAAAAGGAAGCCAATCTAGTGATTCCCTGACATAAACAAACTCAACAACAGGAAGAGGAAACTGATGCGAAATAAGGTGTAGTCCCAAGACTGGAAAAACTCCCTTATCAACCTCAACAAAAAATTGAGATCCCTCATCAAATCCTCTAAAGCTAGCTATGAAAACAGAATTGCAGCAGAGAGTAAAGACAACCAAAAGGTGTTCTATAGTTATGTAAAGAATCTCCACGGCAATACCCAGATTTGCTCTGAGCTACTGCACAATTGTACCTCCTATACTGAGTCAACAGATATTGCCAGTGGCAGACAGATGTAGTGCCAACTTTACCCCTCTCTCCCCCCACAAAGGACCAATCACAATACCAGTAGATTGCCAGGCACCCAGTATTACTGCTGCACAGGTTAAAACAGCACTGTCCAAGGCCACAAATACAGCTTCTATGGGACTTGACAAGATCCCTGGCTGTGTCCTACATGAACTACAGAGTGAACTGGCACCTCACCTGTGTGCCCTGTTCAATCACAGCCTCACCTCAAATTTTGTCCCTACCGAATGGCACACTGCTACAGTCATCCCTCTCCACAAATGAGGCGCAACTACAGACCTGGGAACTATTGCCACATTAGCCTGATGAGCCTGATATGCAAAGCTATGGAATGCATCATCATGGACCTAATAAGCAAGGATATAAAAGGAATCTCCAAACTCTGGATCCCACACAGTTTGGTTCTGTGAAGGGTAGATCATGCCTGCTCAACTTGGTCAACTTCTTTGAGTCAGTCACCAGAGCTGTGGATGAAGGCAAGGTGGTTCAACTAGCCTACCTTGATCTGGCCAAGGCTTTTGATACCATTCCCCACTCAGGAATCATAGAAAAACTCACTAAGCTAGGCATCAACCCTTATATCACTAGGTGGGTTGCAAACTGGCTCACAGTGTGAAAGTAGCTGACTCCAAGTCAGACTGCCGACCAGTCACGAGTGGAGTCCCACAGGGTTCGGTCCTGTGTCCTCTCCTGTTTGGTATCTACTTCTCTGAAGTCCAGGCCAACATGAAGGGACTCTGGCTGATAAAGTTCGCAGACAATTGCAAAAGTGATGCTGACATCCTACAGAATGGCCACACTGAGATCAATGACTGGTGTCAGAACCATGGCCTTAAGCTCAATGCCAAAAAATGTGTCATCATCCCCTTTGGGAAAAACCCAGTTCACATGAATTACCACACTGATGGTAATCCACTGAACACAGAAGGCATTATATAAAAGAAATCTCTTTTGATCATCACATTGCCACTGTGGTCAGAAAGTCCTTCTATGTGGTACATCTTATTACCAAGGGTTTTGCATCCAGGAAGAAAGAGGTCATTGTCTCCCTCTACTCTTCCTTCATTAGGACAATCACTGAGTACAATGCCCCGTTTGGCATGTACTTCACTAGACACCTGCAACAAGTGGAGAGGCTGCAAAAGTACCTCACAAAGAGGATCCTAGGCCTTAAACACTTGTCCTATATGGACAGACTCAAAAAAACAACTATTCTCTGTCCCATATCACTTACTTAAAGGCAATCTCTGCTGACTTACAAAGCCATGTCTGACCCAGCTCTGTTAGAAATGCTGCATCTAAAGAAATCTCAAATCCCTCCGTACTACACGCTCCAGAGACCTCAACCTCATTACCACAATTAACAGAACATGCTGGAGGGACAGGTTCACAACCCAGAGACTGCCCATGCTATGGAATAAACTTCCCATACATGTCAAGCAGAGCACCTCACTGACCCTCCAAGAAAAATCTTGATGAGTGGATGGGAAACAGAAAATTCACCTGGGGGATAACTCCAGTGGCTCTACTCGACAGAGGCACTGGGAACTAAGGTTGGGTGGTACTATGCACGGGTAATCCTATGACTATGTTTGTAAAGGCCCCAGGGTCATTAGCCTAGTACACACCTATGAACCTTTGTAAAATGGTCTGTTCACGAATGTAAAACTGAGATGAAGGAAATTCAGCTGAGTAAAGGGCAAATACAAAACTGGCCTGCCATCTTCACTCCATCAACTGACTGAAGACAGGGGAGCAGATTTAAAGATACTCCCCTTCCTGGCTAGCACTTCAAAACCCAGGATACTGATCAAACCAGCTGTGGCAGGAGTACAGGTCTTCCCACTACCCTAAAATGCCAACATTAGGTAGACAGCTCGGGAAATGGTCTCAGCATTCCATAACGCAATTTTTCTCCCAAAGTTAAAAAATATCTGCATCTATAACGGGGCTTCATTATTTGTTCTTATTTTAACTCTTAGAAAGGAGTTGCATAGACAGGAGGAGGGGTAAATATACTGGAGATAAAAGGAACATGGACTAGAAGGAAGGGCTGAAACATATTGTTTTCACAGTATAAAGAATTTAAGAATGACAGATAGATAAGGACATGATGGGTGGCAGTGGAAAGGGAGAGAAAAAAAACAGATTAGTGCTTTTAGGGAACTTTCAGCTTGTTTGAAACAGACTGGACCATCAATGAACAAGAAAGTGGTGGAAAGTAAAACAGTAGATGTGGTGGGGATTAGAAGGGCTCAGCACAGAGAATAAGGCCCAAAGAAGGGGTAGGTTCCAGACCATCTGATGTGCACTGTAAAAAAAAAAAAAAAAAAAAAAGAAGTAGTACACGTGTACACTTACCATAAATGTAGATGTTAGAGTGTATTCACTATTGCAGTCATCACATTTGGGTTATCTGCTTGCAGTAGCCCTCAGTTGGCCTGATTATCAAAGTCTTGGGTCCTGCGTCAGTTGCTGTCTCATCTTCCATGGTGTCAGGTAGTCAGGGGTATAAAGCATGCAGCCGATGCCATTACATCAGTTTTTCTTGCCCCAGATGGCAGGTGCCCCCCCCCAATAGGAAGTAATTAAATAAATTACATTTTATATATACACATACATACATACATACATATACACACATATATATATATATATATATATATATATATACACACACACACACACACACACACACACACACACACACACACACACACACAAGGATATACCTGCAACAAAAAAGCAAATACACCAAAAAGCTTTTAAGCATAGAAAGGGAGAGTAGAGGTATAGCCAAGAGAAGTCAGGGGGCTGGAGGGAGGATAACCAGGACTGCAACAGTGAATACAGTTGAACATCTACATTTATAGTAAGTGTACACAACTGTACTCTGTTCTTCGTGTTTCACTGTTGCAGTTATCACATTTGGGTAGATTCCCAAAGCTAAGGATGGGAGGAGGAATTTAGATAGCATTAGGACCAGATATAAGGCCCTGCAAGACTGCAGTGGCAAAGCCAGCTCTGGAGTTAGAGAAAATTGGCAAATGGTAACGCTTGGTGAAAGTATGTAGAGAACTCCAGGTAGCAACTTCTAGGATATCCCTGGTAGGGACACCTCTGAGAAAGGCTGTAGAGGTAGATGCAGCCCTGGTTGAATGGGTTCTAATCCCCTGTGGGAAAGGTTTTCCATGGAGAAGAGGGGTGGTTCTGTATTATAATGAGCTGAAATGGCTGAGGCGTGAATTTTGATGGAGGAAAAATAAAGGCCCCTGTGAAGCATCTCAGTTAAGTATTGAAGAATCGGAGGTAAACTGGATGTTGCTGTGGCCATCCCTTGAGTTTGGTTCCAGGCACAGAATCTTTTCCATTTTTCAGCATAAGATTTTCTAGTACTAGGCCTCCTTGCCTCCAAAATGACACCCAACACTGGTTTACTGAGGGATGGTAATGGAGAGATTAGGTAATTAGCCAGGCTACCAGGTTCAGAGTTTGGAGCTGAGAGTGCAGAATCTGGTTCTCCTGCTGTGACAACAGGGTAGGGGTCTGAGGCAGGTGCCATGAAGCCAGCAGTGATACACTGCGCAAGAGGGGGTACCAGTGTTGGCGTGGCCAGTCTGGTGCAATCAATATTGTCCTTGGTTTGTCCTGTTTGATCTTTAGTACTACTTTGGAGAGGAGAGGCAGAGGAGGAAAGGCATAAACTGATAGATTTTTCCATCAGAAGGACAGAGCATCCACTGTCCAAGCTTGTTTGTGGGGAGTCCTTGTGCAGACTTTGTCCAATAGGTAGTTTTGGGGGGAGGCAAACAGGTCTATATCTGGGAACCATTTGTTTATCAACATGTTGAAAGTCTTTGGTTCCAGTTTCCACTTGTGTGGGTCCATGAGATTTCTGCTTAGTTAGTCTGCCAGTGTATTTAGTTTTCCTGGCAGGAATTGAGCCTGTAGATGCACTTAGTAGCTCAAGGCTGTGTTCCACAGAGCCATGGCTAGTCTGCAGAGGGGGTAAGAATGGGTAGCCCCCTGCTTGTTTATGTACCACATAACAGTGGTGTTGTCCGTCTTTACCATTAATTGCCCTGGAAGAATCTGGTCCTTGAAGGCTGTCAGAGCATTCTGTACAGCTAACATTTCTTTTTGATTGATATGCAGATGCATTTGACTTGGGTTCCATTTGTCCTGAATGCACTTCCCTATCAGGTGAACCCCCCATGCATAGCCTGATGCGTCTGTTGTTAGGCTTTGGACGGCAGGGGGTAGATGAATGGTAGTCCTTTGTTGTGGTGGCAGGCCTCTGCTCACCAAAGGAACTCTAACTGTAGGCAAGGTATGATAGGAATCATTGCGTCTAGATCCTGATACTTTTGACACCATAGGCTTTTTAGATACCATTGTAGTTTCCTCATATGCAGTCTTACATATGGAATTAATAGAATGCAGGAGGCCATGAACCCCAAGGCTTACAGTATTTGCCTTGCAGTTAGCAGGGATTTTGTGGCCATTAGTTTGAAGTAAGTTGTCAAATTAATTTGTTTCTCTGGTGTGAGGAAAGCCACCTGGGAAGTTGTGTTCAAGCTTGCTCCCAGGAATATAACTTGTTGACAGGGTACCAAGTGTGATTCCTTTTCGTTTATGGTGTACCCCTGACAAGTTAGCACCTTTTGTACAAATGCCAGATGATTCAAAAGTATGTCCTGATTTTCTGCCTGAATTAGACAATCGTCCAGGTATGGGTATATTTGAATATTTCTTTGCCTGCAAATGCAATGACTGGAGCTAGGCACTTTGTGAATACCCTGGGCACAGTAGATAAGCCAAAGGGCAGTGCAGAGAACTGATAGTGCAAGTAGCCTGCTTTGAAGCATAGGTATCTTCTGCAAGGCTCCCTGATTGGGATGTGCAGGTAGGCTTCCTTTAAATAGAGTGTTGCCAACCAGGCATCTTTGCCTAGCATAGGAAGCAACTGGTGAAGAGTTAGCATCTTGAATTTTGGAATCACCAAAAAGGTGTTTAAGATAGACAGGTCCAGGATAGGATGCCATGAGTTGTCTTTTCTGGGTACCAGGAAAAGTCTTGAATAGAAACCTTGTCCCTTTTCCTCTTCTGGTACAGTTTGAATAGCCTTTATGCTTAAGAGAGAGAGTACTTGCTGTTGAGCCTCTGCCCACTGATTTGGGGGTAGATCTGGCCAATCGTTTAGGGTTGGTAACATGTGGAAGTGAAATCTGTATCCTTGGGAAACTATATTTAAAACCCATTTGTCCTGGGTAATGAGTTCCCAGTTTTTTGCCTGCAGAGCAATATTTCCCCCTAAAGGAGCAGTCAGCTGAGAAGTGCTTGGAAGTTTTAAAGTTAAGTCATTGAGACAGTTTACCATAGGGGGGAGTCTTACTACTCCCTGATTTGGAAGTGGAAGCCCTCCACTGCTTAGTCCTGTGCGTACCCTGGGACTGAAGCCTGGGTGTTCTGCTGGGTCTGGGTTTGGACTGAGAAGGCCTGGAAGAGGCAGGAAAGGACCAATTCTTAGAGGACCAATGCCTACTAAATCTTGGAGGCTGTACTTGTAGGAAATCTTTAACAGTTTGCATAGGTTTAGCTTTTTCCTCCATCTTTTTAAGAACTTCTTCTGCTTTGTTGCCAAACAGGTGGTCCTGATTTAAGGGAGCATCCAGTAATTTAGCTTTAACATGATCTGGCAAGGATTGCTCCTTAAGCCAAGCATGCCTTCTAAGTACAGTGCCAGTGACAGCAGCCCTGCAAGATGCCTCTAGTGAATCAAAACCACATTGCAAAGTATGCTTTCCAACTTGTTCAACAGAATGCATTAAATCCTTGAAATCCTTATTTTCAGCACAGTCAGGAATCAACATAATTTTCTGTTTAAGCAATCCAATAATATGCTGTTGATACTTTAACATATGAAACTGGCAGTTTAAGGCCCTAATGGCCAAGGTTGCAGAAGTGTATACCTTCTTACCCCATCTATCCAGCGCCCTGGACTCTATCAGAGGGGGTAGGATTTTTGGCAATAGTAGCCTTAATGCCCTTGGGTCCCTGAGAAATGGTCTCAGGATCCGCAGTAGGAATTTTAAAAAGGAACTTGTGAGAGTCAGGAACCCTGTAATATCTATCAGGTTTTCTGGGAGCAGGAGGTAAAGAGTCAGTGGCCAAGCTAGATTCCGAAAAGGCATCATCAACAATGTCTACTACAGGAGGGATAGCTAAAGGCCTGTGCTGAGACAGGAGTAAGAAATCCCTAAGCCTCTTTTTAGAATCAGAATAATCCTGGCTTTCCCAACGAAAATGCTCTCTAAGAGTATGCAAAGTTTCACCAAAAGAGAAATCCTCTGGGGAGGGAAGCAGAGGGATTAGACTCCTCTGCATCAGAATCCTCATAGGTAGATAAGGGTAAATCCTGGTCATCAGAGGAAACATAAATTTCAGAATCCTGGTCAGAAGTATCATAAGCAAATTCAGTCCTAGCTCTCAGAGGGGGAAGGTTGGCTTCCCCTGATTAAAGTAATAAGGTATTCAGCCATTCTTATCATTTGTTTTTAGGCATAGAGGCCTGACCATGCGGTCTGGGCATTGGTTTTCTAGGCATGGTTTGAGTTTTAGGCCTTGAATAAGAAGCTGGCATCAGTTTAATATGAAAATCAGTAGGCCTGAATACACCCTCAGAAGCCGGTGCTTGTACAGCGGCTTCAGACCCATCCAAGGTAGAGACATCTGCAGGTTCCACAGCTGAAGCATCTCGCGGCATACCAGACTCTGAATGGGTCTCAGTAGTGGCCTGCGAAACTGAAGAAGAGGGTATCAGGGGCTGTGCATGTGCCTCACTGAGTACTGGCGAACTGGCGACTGGCTTACGAGAAGTGTCATCGACAGCTTTGGACCTAGGCGGCCTGTCTCTGTCTTTCTTTGCGTTTTTCAGAATGTCGGTAGTCAGATGCCTTACCGAAGACATATCTGGATAATTGAACATAGTACCAAAATATTTAGAAGCGTAAATATACTGACGCCGAATAGTTTGTTGCTTAAATAAGGCACAAAACTGACAGCAAGGTACGTCGTGGTCAGGGCCTAGACAAGGAATACAGTACAAATGGAAATCTTATGAGGCATTTGCTTTCCACAAGAAATACAATTATTGACTTTAACTGACATCTGTTTAGAGCAAGAAAAAGTTTCCCCAATGGGGTACTTAGCTTTAGTTGAAGACTTCGGTTCTGAAACTCGAAAATGAAAATTTCAGGAGTTAGCTGACCGGCACTTGCAAACTGCTTCTGCTTCGGGCACAGCAAGAAAGACAGATGTAATGGCGTCGGCTGCATGCTTTATACCTCTGACTACCTGACGTCACGGAATATGAGACAGCAACCGACACAGGACCCGAGACTTTGATAATCAGGCCGACTGAGGGCTACTGCAAGCAGATAACCCAAATGTGATGACTGCAACAGTGAAACACGAAAAACATCAGGGTAGTTACATGGAAATGCTCATGTACAAAGATAACAAAAGCAACTTAACTGAATACAGCTTTATTCCACAGTAGTGATAATTGTGTCATTATTAATTTTCTACATTTCATAATATTTCCTATACTAAATGTTCTCATATTTCTATTCTAATCTTTTTACGTGCTTTCTGTTTACATTTAGTATTTATTGGTAATACTTGCACCACTTTAATTGCTGCCACATACTCTTGCTGCGCTACAGCATTGGCAACATAAAAATAATAATGTGCGTGTAAGATTATTATGATTATATGTGCCTCCTGCCTAGGATTAACATCCATGATTAAATGTTAAAGAGCCTTATTGTTGAGTTTTTTTTTAAATATGTACATTTTCATTTATTGTTTAATGTATTTTCTTTTCTTTGACTGTGGAGCTTTTCTCTATGGATCTGTGCTGAAAGAGGTCTCTCTGCCAACATACGCTATTTAGTCAACAAATGGAAATGCAAGACAGCAACATTACTACAACAAGACCAAAAAAAAATCCAGTAATATGGGGCTATAAAAGTTAGCAGGCTATAGGACAATAGTGGAGATGGGGAGAAGGAAAAGGGGTTG
The DNA here is from genome assembly GCF_019279795.1 of Protopterus annectens. Classification (NCBI taxonomy): domain Eukaryota; kingdom Metazoa; phylum Chordata; order Ceratodontiformes; family Protopteridae; genus Protopterus; species Protopterus annectens. The sequence continues at coordinate 418,408,628 of NC_056749.1, forward strand.
GTGGTAATAAACATACAAAAACAATATAACAGAGGGACTTCGCAGAAGGGTGAAGGTAAAATGAATGAGAATACTTATGTAGCTGAAAACAGACATCAGGATAGTGATGAGGCATAAACAAAGGGCATAATGAGATGAGGAGAGGAGAACAGAACACATGTACAAGAAGGAATACAAGCAAACTAGGGCTAGGGTGGTCAGGGAACCTAGGGTAAGGTTAGAAAGAGAGCTAATGGAAGGGATAAAAGACGAAAAAGTATCCTTCATATTCTAATATAAGAAGTGGAAGGATGAAACACAAACAAATGAACTACAGAAGCTAGGCATGGGTTCAGAAGAAGCAAAAGAAGAGAACTCACAACTACTTCTAATATTTATATTATGATTATTTGATAAACACATATCAGTGTTTACTTTCCTGACTGCTGATACCCAAATGCGAAGAGTTATTGAAGTGGTCAAAAATCTTAGCTTTCATATAGGAGCAGCAAGAAGCATCTAAAGGTGGGAGGGAGCACAATCCCCCCCACCCACTAAATTAACTCATGGTTTACCATACCTCTGAACAGTACTTAGTTAATGTAAAAAAAAAAAGTAAAGGAATTCAAGATTACTACTCTTTTTTTTCAGGTTTAACCTGGAAGTGCAGGTCTTTTTGTAGTGCTTCAGGACTCCCTATGTATTCAGGTTTAATTAATTCCTCACATTGGTATTTCCAAAGCAGAAGAAAGAAAAGTATCAGTATGGAAAGGGAAATGGGCAAAATGGTAAGGTGAAGAAATGGAGGAGGTAGTTAGTCAAAAATTCACTAAAGAAATTTTGCCACCAAAGAAGGCCAAGGCACAGTGGCCGGGTATGCTGTTCACCCAGGACACTAAAGAGACTGCCTGGTGCATGAGTGTACTCTATTATGAATCATCTCAGCTGATCTCTAGAAGAAATGGTAGTAATAACATATTAGAAATGTGCAATGGTGGTGTCATGGGTGAAGGGATAAGTAGTACAGGAGAAGGGGGTAGTTGGTTGGCATAATGGTTATGGTGTTGACCTTACAGATACAAGGTACAGGGTTCAATTCTCACATGGGGTAACTGGCTAGGCTTAAAATGGCCCACAAGGACAGTTAACTTAGTACTAATCTATAAACCTATGAACACCCATGTGTATGATATTCACCCATGCAGACGGGAACTGAAAGTTCGACTGTGGAGTCCTACACTAAGGCACTGTATGAGCACATCCACTCATGCATGAATCGTGCCATCCCAAATAGAACCAAGATGTTCTCCTCCAAAAAAAGGAAGCCAATCTGGTGGCCCCCTGCCATAAACAAACTTTACAACAAAAGGAAGAAACTATTGCAGAAAAGTGAAAAATCCCAGGATGCAAAAAAACTCCCTTACCAGCCTCAGTAAAAAGCTGAGATCCCTCATAAAATCCTCCAAAGCTAGTTGCGAAAATAAAATTGCCAAAGATTCCAAAGACAACCACAAGGCATTCTATAACTATGTCAAGAATCTAAATGGCAATGCTCAGATCTGCTCTGAGCTACAACAGAATGACATTAAATATACTGATCCCAAGGATATTACCAATATCCTGGCAGATCGATTCAGTGCCAACTTCACCCCCCTCTCACCCCCTAAATGGCTCATCTCAATACCGGAAGATTGCCAAATTTCGGTAATAACGGCCACACAGGTAAAAAACGCACTCTCCAAAGCTAAGAATACAGCATCCATAGGAACAGATGACATCCCGGGCTGTGTACTACATGAACTACAAAATGAACTGGCACCTCACCTAAGTGTCATGTTTAATCATACCCTCACCTCAGGCTTCGTGCCCACTGTGTGGCGCACAGCTACAGTTATCCCACTCCACAAGGGGGGATCCACTTTGGATCTGGGGAACTACCGCCCCATCAGTCTGATGAGCCTGATCTGCAAGGCCATGAAATGTATTATCATGGAACTTATAAACAAAGACACTGGCAACCTTAAAACACTGGACGCCACCCAGTTTGGGTTCGTGATGGGCCGATCTTGTCTCCTGAACCTGACTGACTTCTTCGAATCAGTCTCCAGAGCCATGGACGAGGGTAAGGCAGTCCACACAGTCTATATGGACCTCGCCAAGGCCTTTGACACCATCCCCCACTCTGGAATCATAGATAAACTTACTACGCTGGGCATCAATCCCTACGTCACTCGATGGGTTGCCAACTGGCTTATTGACAGAACCCACACTGTAAAAGTAGATAACTCCAAATCCAACTCCAGACAAGTGACAAGTGGAGTACCTCCGGGTTCAGTCCTGGGAACTCTCTTGTTTGGCATCTACTTCTCTGAAGTACAGGCCAACACTAAGGGACTCTGGCTGACAAAGTTCGCAGATGACTGCAAACTGGGAGCCATTACTGAATCCCCAAATTATGTGGATACTCTACAAAAGGGCCTTACAGAAATGGATGCTTGGTGTCAGAGCCATGGGATCAAGCTCAATGCCAAGAAATGTATAGTTATCCCCGTTGGGAAAAAACTTGTACCCGTGAATTACCACATAGGTGGCAGTACACTAAACACCAAAAATGTGATGAGACTTAGGGACACAGGTGGACAGTGGTCTCACCTTCAATAACCACATCGCCACAACAGTCAGAAAATCCTTCTATGTGGCACACCTCATCACTAAGGGCTTTTCATCCAGAAAAAGGAGGTCATTGTCCCACTGTACTCATCCCTCATTAGACCCATTATAGAATACAATGCCCCATTTTATGTACCTCTCAAGACATCTGCAACAACTGGAAAGGCCGCAGAAATACCTCACTAAAAGAATCACAGGCCTAAAGCAGATGCCCTATGCGGACTGCCTTAAAAAACTACAGCTATACTCTGTCACATATCGTCTACTCCGAGGCGATCTCTGCTTAACATACAAGGCCATGTCAAACCTAGAGCTGTTGGACATGCTACACTTAGAATTCCCAATCCTTCAGAGTCACATGCTCCAGGGATCTAAACCTTGTCACCACAATAAACAAAACATGCTGGAGGCTTAGGATCCTGACCCAGAGACTCCCCAGACTCTGGAATAGACTGCCCATAATGTCAAGCAGAGCACCTCTTTGGCCCTCTTCCAAAGGAACCTTAATGATTGGATGGGAGAAAGGAAATTCACCCCGGGGATCATGTCAGTCACCCTGCTAGACAGGGGTCCAGGGAAGTAAACAGAGTGGGAAGAAATAGCCAGGGAATTGTTATGGCTAGGCTTGTATAGGCCCTAGGGCTGATAGGTTCATAGTTTTCATAGCCTAGTACCAACCTAAGTTAAATAGCTTTAATTCCATAGCGGGGAAAATTAAGAAAAACACAGAGAAAAGGTATAAAGCATTATAATACCACTACGAAGAATTATGTAAAAAAAAAAAAAAAATAAAAAGCTGATCTAGTTGTACAACTTGGTGAGGTCCACTCACTGAGGTGAGATGACAGTAGTAGTACACTTAGATTTCTGCAAAGCTTTTTGTCATCTGCACAGGGGGTGGGGAGCTATTGAGGAAGCCTAGATGACTTGTGATGAGTAAATAATGGGGTAGAATAAGTGGAGTAGTAGCTACAGGATGGCTATAGAGGATGGTGGCAAGGGACCTATTGTCTAGGGGAAGGAAGCTAAGATCAGTGTACTACAGGGCTGTGCTGCATCTGGCACACCTCAGTACATACATCCAAGACAGTACACTACGGGTGGCGAATGGAATCAACATGTTCTGGAGATAACACCAGACTGCAAGAGAGTGGATGATGGCAGAGGCAATCTGAAAGGAATGTGAGGAGACTAATGACTTAGGCTATATAAATCACAGTGTGTTGTACATGGGATTAAATATTCATAAACTGGATGTCAGCTGGAAAGAATCAACTCTATCAAGAACACCAAGAAAAAATATGTAGACATAATCATTACTATTGCAATGAACCACTATGACCAAAGTAAGAAAGCAGTAGCCAAAGCCAAAAGAATGTAGGACTGAATAATTATGGGGTCAGGCTCCAGCTGGAGTTGGGTCCTGTGAGGCTGCAGTTGGAACACTAAATCCGGGGTTGCAAACTCCATGTGGAAAGGTATAGCAAAATAAATGAAAAGACACAAAAGAAAGCTATGTCTTTAGCAACACAATAAAGCTGGAAGGAAAATGTGCGAGAAAAGACTTGAGCTGAATTCACTGAAACTAAAAAGGAAAACTGAGAAATGGTATGCAAGCATAAAGCCATATGGAGAACAAGTGAAGAAATTCAACAAGGAGACAACGGACTTGGAAAACAGAGAAATGGCACTAGCTACAGTTAAATAGTAATAACCTTAGTCCTTAGCCTAGATATGACTGACCTTATCTTCAAGGAAGGGATGGCAGAAAAGTGAAATGAGTGTCCTGCAAAGGGAGCACTACAAAATCCTGAAACCCAAAATCCTGAGACCAAAATCTTGAAAGTTCCAAATACTGAATCTCATAATACTGAAAACACACAGGATACCAACACTTACTATATTCCAGCAGAATTACATAGAGAAATATATTACCCTTCAATTATATGCAGGGGGCAAGCTCCCTTGCACCCCCCAACACCCCATGCTTCTTAAATATATCAGCTCCAAGATTGCATTACAGTAAGTGCAATCTCTGAGTTGATATATTTAAGTAGCGGGGGGTGCAGGGTGGCTTGCCCCCCCCTCGCTTATACTTGGAGAAGAGTAATATGGTTTGTCTTTTATTTGTTTCTGTATGTACTTGTGATGGAATATAGTAAGTGTTGGTATCCTGTGTGTTTTCAGTATTATGAGATTCAGTATTTTGAGTTTTCCATATTTCAAGCTTTCAAGATTTTGGTCTCAGGATTTTGGGCTTTCTGGATTTTGTAGTGCTCCCCCTGCAAAGGCAGTGAAGTATATGTCTACTGTAAAACTAGGATGGGACTTCTGGAACACAGGGTGGAAGAAAACATGGAGGGGCAGCTGTTGGGTTCCAGTTACAACAACCAAGTAGACTAGATACACCCCAAATCTCATTTTACCGTTGTGCTGGCAGGGTGCATTATGTATGTATGTTGAAGAAACTCTTAACATATAAACTGATTAAGAATCCAGGCCACCAAGAGGTAAAAAGCAAAGGTTTACCAGTTACCCAAAAAAAAAACCCACAATAGATAATTACAGACAGTCCAGTTTGAGCTTCATATCTACAACACTTTTACTTAATTCAATCACTTACAGAATGTGCACAACATAGAGATGAGATAACACACTGACTGGTTAAACAGGAACCCACTGTTAATTTAACAGACATCTGTTGGAAAGAAGTGTTAATGTAGCAGTTACAAGATCCATGAATGGAGTGAACAGAGTGCATTACACATCTTATATTTTCTTTCCCCATTACTGGTTGTGACATTATCATGCATTTCTAATAAATCTGAGGGTTTGCTTGGTGTCTCAGACTTCTATGCTATATTTAGATACTAATGTAAAAATGAGAATTTGTTTTGCTTAACTACCTCCCATAGAAAAGGAAAGAATTTCTTTTTGGACAGTCTATGTATCTGACAAACCGACCTTATACTGATCATTCTAAACAACATATCACTTCTAGAAGTACTGCATATCTGGCAACAAAATTTCGTTACAGGATGTTGTGACGTCTACTTAATGATTACATTAACAAAATAACTGCTATTTTTAATCAGCTTAAAGCAACATGTTGCATCTAAGCAGCTTTCTCTACTGTCAGGCATAAGTGTTGAATAACAAATCAGCACCTTACTCTAAAACTTTGAACTGTAGCCAAACTGATAAACAGCTAGAAGCCTGCATACAACATTGCATTCTGATAATGAAGAGTATGAGAACTTGAATAATTATTAAATGCTTCATCTTTCCTCAGCCACTGTTTTATATTTATCAGCATGTTATATTTGGAGATAGAAATACGTCACATTGCCTCTTGGCTCATGAATGCATCAGAAACTAGTATCTCTTCTGGTGCTTTAAATAAAACTCAAACAGGCAAGTCTTTATCACAAAAGGAACAGTGTGATATACGAATGTATGACAGTGGCTTCAACACAGTGTGTGTCTAATGAATACTCTTCTAAGATGGCTACAGCATAAGAGAGGCGACTTAATTTTGGATATCAGCTGTGAGAACATTTTTATTTGGGATGAAATCTTTCTGTACCTGCTGTTTAGGGTGTCCGTCTTTCTGCCCTTCTATCCATCTGTGAAACACTTCATTTGTTATTTAATCATCACTGAAATACTACCTTTGCTTTTCTGGGTATCTAGATGGCCATTACAAATTATTCTGGACAGTTTACTTAGTTATTCATGTGTTTGCTTGTTAAGCTAGTTTCAATAGGCCATTTTAATCATGACTTGGACATTCTGTCAAAGAGAAATAGAGAGAAAAGCAAAATACAGATGTACATAAGCTGAAATGTACAAAATGTACAGACATAATAGAAACAGTGCAGCCTATCAGCTAACAGCATATGCACAGTAAGTGGACCGTTAGCACAGTCAAATGCAGATAAAATCATACCCGGAGATGCAATAGTACATATGATTATTCACTTAAAACACTTTCATCATCATCTGAATTTGAAATGGTTGTGCCTGATGTGTTTAACTTTGAAGCACAAGATGCCAGCCAAACTGATGCCCTTTCACCCAGAAACAAAATTCACGAGTACTCACTATGACCATCAGTCTCAGAAGTTGTTCCATCTTTGGTAATCCATAGGAATTAAATTGCAAACTGAAGGACTGTTTGGCAGACAAAAACTTTCCTAACTCCAGACACACACGTGCACGCACATACACACACACACACACACCTTTGTATCTCATAATTACACTGGAATCACTTTAAGCCATTACTGCACTTAGTGAAAAGTTAAGGAAAAATAGGGTTGAAAGAAATACTTTTAGTATCTCAGATAAGAAGAGGTCTGCATGGAAAGTGTGTCACAGAAAATGGACTGTCTTACAAATCTGCCATTATGGTAAGTATCCATAACTTTATTTTATAAGAAAAAGTCCAGGTTTGGAAACACATATGACAAAGTCAAAGTCCAACTTTTGAAACACACAAGACAGAGTCTATGGCAAATCCTCCACAGTGGCCATCCTGAGGGGAAATACCCATGACAATAGTGGGTCCAGATGAAGGCCTGGACTGAGAAATTATATCGACTGTTCAAGTGCCACACAAAGGTATTCAGAGATGGTCAAGTTGCTGTTGTGCAGACATCCTCCAGGATGACATTACAGGGAAAGGCAGAAGAGGTATTAACTGTTATGGTAAACTGTAACTTTGAAGCTATTTGTAGGATCTTCCCATCCTTAAAAAATATATATACAATCAGCCAGCCATCTGAAAGGGTTTACTCGTTGACGTTCCTAGTCAGATGAGAATTAAAGTCCTACCCACATAATCCTGTGCTATCCATGAAAAACTAAACATGGAAGAAAGTATTCCCCCTGGTTTCTGCAGGCTGGGACTACAACAGGCCAATGGACAGGCTAAGACTGGATGTAAATGACAGACTAGTTCAAAAAGCAAACCTTTAAAATCAAACAGAGATGTGTTACTGAAAGAGCCTGAAACTCAAAATCGTCTTCTTACAAAAATGAGCAGTAACAAAAATAAATGTTCCTAAAAAAAAAAAAAAAAAAAAGTCTCCTAGGACAGAATATTTAATTTAACTGATGCTGCTGGTTCATAATGTGGTGTGAGAGTCAGTTACTCCATGTATACTTCTTCTTAGAAGTTTTCTGAATGTAAGATCTGTATGTAGAAGGAGATCATAAAGACCACAGTGTCTGAAAAGCTGACATCTTGTTATATCTGTATTTGGACCATTCCTTCAGTTGACTTTAGAGTGTGAAGATCCAGATTGCTCATCCCCAGTACATGACACGATAGAATCTTGGTGGCCAAGAGCTTTAATGGGAAATAGTACATACCGACAAAAGAAACTGGAAACATATCTGCCTGGATCAAAAGGGATGCTATTGGACCTTTCACAGTCTGTATTTCTAGATCTTCATCCATTGTGGAAAGGGGGGAGAAAACAGTCTGACCATTGCTGGTCTAGGGCATCCTCCACACAAGCTCATGCAGAAGGCATCAGACAGAAGAATAAAAGATATTTAGTACTTCCCTAAAACTCTGACCCCTAGCAACCACTCCTCATGGCTCACCACATCTGCCCACATGTGGGCTGAACTTCTAGAACTATCACCTTAAATATATTACTTTTTAATAAGTACATATCTATATAGGGGTCCCCTTCAGAATTTCGAATCTTAAAACTTTGAAACCCATATGATCAAAGACCATATGTCCAAAGTTTTAAAACTTTGGAAATTTTGAATGGGGATCGGCATACAGCACGGACCGGGAGATTTCCCTTGTCCTCGCTGTGGAGTTGGTATATTTAAGTTGCGGGGGGTGTGAGGGCACAGACCCCCATGTGGGAGATGCAGGGGGGCTTGCAATTCTCTCTGATAAAAAAAGCTACTTTTGCAAACTGCAACAAAATCACCACACTAATCCACAAAAGTTCTGGGCAAGCATAAATAACCTCCCTCACCCTGGCCAATCTAGCACTCCTTCCCCTCTAGGGTCAGAAAACAATACCTCCCATCAAACTGCCAATACCTTTAAACATTTTCTTCACAAATACCATACAATCTCTAGCCAACCAACTAGCAACAGATAACTCTAATCTGCCTAACTCCTTACCTCATACTCAGCCTACATTCCAGCTAAAACCCATCCCTACCTCCTACATCTATAAACTTATCCACAAACTCAAACCTTGTACCCCCTCAGCCGATAACTTACCATCTGAATACCTTCAGCAAGCTGCCAAAGTAGTCGCCTATCCCATATCCATCCTGATTAACCGTACCATAACCGAAGGAACCATTCCAGATCTCTGGAAAATCTCTCATATTATTCCCTTACACAAAGGAGGTAACGCTACTGACTATTCTAACAACAGGCCTATAGCCCTCCTTTCTCCAATAGCCAAAATTATGGAAAAATGTATTCACCAACAGCTTATGAACCACTTACTAAAACATAACATTCTAGCTAACTGTCAGCATGGTTTCAGACCTTATCATAGTACCACCTCAGCTCTCCTATCCTTCACCAACACCATTAATAATAACCGCAATAATAACAGCTTCTCATCAGCACTCTTTCTCGACCTGTCTAAAGCCTTTGATATGGTTAACCATCACCTACTCTTGAATACTCTGTCATCCTTCTCTCTTGACACCAAAGCAATTCTCTGGTTTAAGTCCTACCTTAGTAATAGACAGCAAGCAGTCCTTTGGGACAATCAACTATCTTCTCACCTTCCCATTTCCCTAGGAGTCCCTCAAGGATCCATTCTTGGTCCGCTCCTATTCTCATTATTCATCAATGACCTTCAAATAGCCATTCCTCCAACCACCTGTATACAATATGCTGATGATTCTACAATCATATCCTCTGCCAGCTCTATATCTGAACTTCAGTCTTTAACCCAAACAGCTTTTAACACTGTAGAGTCATGGTTCTCTAGACGGTGCCTTCTTTTCAACACAAAAAAGACCAAGCTACTATTGTTTACGCCAAACAGTAAGCCCCCCCCCCCATAGATTTCTCCATTCAATCTAGCAATGGTACCCTTATATCCCCAGACTTTTCCACCAAACTATTAGGAATTACAATTGATAATAATCTCACCTTTGACATTCACATTAATAACACTATTAAATCTGTTAATAAAAAACTGGATAAATAGATATAGGATAAAACCTTTCTTGACTCCAACTGCCAGAAAGACTATTGCCCACTCCCACCTAATTTCAACTCTACTGTATGCAGCTCCCATATATACTAATCTAAAAAAAAGTAATCTTACCAAAACTATCCAACTCCTATAATAGTATTGCTAAATTTGCCACTGGAAACCCATATAGAACTCACCATTGTCATAACCTTCATCAACTAGACTGGCTGGAACTAAAAAACCTTCTGATACTTTCCCAACTTACCATCACTCATAAATTTTTTTATCAACCTAATAATACACCAGTACTAAACAACCTTATATCACCCTATAGGAATCTTGAGTCCTTACATTCCTCCAATAAACTACTTACTAGGACCACCAAGTCAAACAACTTAGCTGGTGACTCACTATTCTCAAATACCGTGGGAAAACAATGGAACCTCTTGCCCTCTGACCTTACCACACTTCCATTCCTCTCTCTCTTCAAGCAAAGTCTTAAGGTATACCTTAAAAATCACTGGCTATGCCCTTGCTGTTACCCAGACTGATCCTCTGGACTTTTCATTGTCATCTCTTGGCCTCCCACTCTCCTACTCTCTTTCCTATATTCTCCCCTAAATTAGAAGGTACTTAAGTAATCTCTACTACTTGATAACAATTAGATATCTTTTCTGTTGAGCTATCAATGTACCCTGTTGGTAATATTCCCTGCCTCTTGATTAATATACCCTCCTTTTTTTTCTCTCCCTTCCTTTTTTTCTAATATGTCTAGTAAATAATCCTTAGGAAAAGTAACTGTCTGCATAAACTAGATTTACCAAAGATTTAAAGGTATTTTCTAATAATGTCTTGGGATTGCCCTAGACTTACATGCTGTAAAATGTTCTGTAAATGTATGATGTATCTAGTATAGTATGTCTTTTTGTCTTCCTAGAATTTATAGCCAATTCCTTTTTGTCTATTTTAAACCTTTTGGTGTGGTGGTGGTATGTTTTACAATTGGAGCTTTTCTCCTCGGGCCTCTGCTGAAAATGAAAATATATCCAGCTGGACTAGCCCGGTTAACAAATGTCAAATAAAATAAAATACATTGTTTGCGTTTTGCAGGTCTACTGCACATTTTCGAACATTCAAATTTTCGATCATATGGTCTCGGCCATATGGAATTCGAACATTTGAACGTTCGATCATGTGAAGTAGACAGATATATAAATACTTGCACCCTTTTGACCTTCATGATATTCCTGATATCCCTTTTTATTTGTAAATTGTGACAATTTCATTGTTATGTATTATTCCTGCTTTGTAAATAGTGTTTATACAGCTCTCAATTTATTTACAGAACATCTAAGGTTAGAGAGTGATATTTTAACTTACATATATTCACTTTTGTGGGAAAATTGTATCACTGTTTGTATTTTTTAACCCTTGTTCTTGATAAATTTGTTAATAAAGTGTTATAAAAGCTATGGGATATTTAGTACTGAAGGGGGATGCAAAAGGACTACATGCACCATTGCCCCATCTGTGGAAAACCTGCTTGATTGGTATTAGACTGAAAAAACATTTGAGGTATAATAGCAGGTCACAGCTTAAGCAGTCTGCCAGTGCACTGTCCTCCCCCATAATACGAATCACAACAAGGAAGCTTCCCATCTGTGTGGCCTAATGCCACACACTTACAACACTGTGGCACAAAAGATAAGACTGTACACCACCTTTTTTACTACTATACAGGACCAGAGCTATTCCATCTGAATGGATATACAGAACACAACACAACACTGGGACAGAATACTGGAAAAGTTGTAGGAAGTGAAAGGTGGTCCGTAATACATGACAATGATGTGAAACTGGGACTCGTGTAGTGACTAGTACTTGAACTGTCTACCCACTGAAGAGACTCCAACAGTTTACAGCTGTCTGCAGATGAAGGGGTTCCCCAAGTGGAGACTGGTGAATCTAACCTTCAAGGAAACTAAAAGCAGCATAGCCTACACAGTTTAACTGGAAAGGAGGAAAAAAGCAATGGGACAAGACCATTAGACTCAGAGAATTCACTGCATGTGTCTTTAGTAAAATTTGACATGAGGTACCATAAAGGCCAACACTGGCATCAACCCCAGAACTGAGATATACTGATGAAAACCCAGGATCTGTGCAGCCTCAAGTTACCTGCAATAACATATACATTTGGTGAGCACCCTTGGGGAGAAAAATCACAAGCCTCTCTGAGGAAGAGTAGAAACCTCCTGTACACTTTGGATAACTTTATATGGATGTAAGTGGCACGGAGGTCTAAAGAGTCATTCCAGTTTCCTCTGGTTAAGGATGGGAAAATGCACATTACCATGACTACGTAAAAGGACTCCTCACAGACATACATGTTTAGGGCACTGAATGACAGAATTTCATAAAGTTACCCACCTTTTGGAGGTTTTATAAACAACCTAGTCCACTCCAGTCCAATAGGACCTCTTGGATGGCTCTTTTTTGAGAAGTCTGCATAACTCCTTCCTTGTTAAGTTCTTCTGATATGTTAAGTTGTTCAGCAAGGGTAGATATGGAAACTAGCTTGCAAAACTATAAGGAATGATATAGTGCTTGGATGTTACCTCCATCACCCATGTTTCCTTGAAGTCTTTCTCCTGGCATCAAATAAAGGGTAGACCTCACTTTGACTTGCAATTAATAGAAAACAGTCTGGAAAGGAGTCAAGACTCCTGTGATCTCCTGGTCCTATGACATAGAGATGAAACTCTCACTATTACCAAGAGAATCTGTATTCAAAGCATGGCACAGGCATTGGAAGGACAACTTAGAGGAGAACTGAGACAGATCCCCATCCTTATCAAGAAGGAGGTTCTTAGGCCACTGGCACTTTTTTGCACTGTTGTGTTCGTTGAGTTGGTACATATAATTTGGGGGTAGTATGTGTTGTCTCCACCCTCCACAGGAGTCCACAGGAGATGGACTCACCCACTACAAAAAAACTTTGTGAAAATTGATCAAAATGTTTTTGGCAAGTTTTCTCCAGTGAACAGCACTATGGCTTTTGTGACAACATGAATCCAGAGACACTTCGGTGGCTGGGTGTACCACCCACTGGTAGTGGCCATGCTGGCTCAGACTGTATCAAACAGGGGCCTTCCTGCTGATTTGGAAAAAAAAAGAGAGACATGCACATGCACCACACACACACACACACACACACACACACACACACACACACACACACACACACACACAAACCAGCTAACCATGCAAAATCTGTAGACAGCCTATTGGTAAGGCACTCCAAAAGACCAGCAGGCAGACCCACCCTCTGTTATCCAAGTCTCATCGCTTGGGTAATGGATGGGCTGAAATGGCTTCCTGGACAGGAACAAATGGGGCTGCAGGGCTCTTGTCTTGCCTGGGGAGACCTAGCTCCCACCATCACAGAACAAATGATTAGGTACAAGTAACACATCCACCAGGTAACATGCCTCAAAGGTAAGGAAGAGGTTGAATTAAATACTGCTGTGACTAATCTGCCTTGGGACTGACTGCAACCTCCTGGGGGCTGCTAGGAACCCTGAGCCATAGGCCAGACACCTTGTTTGGGGGCAAATAAAGATAACCATTTTATTTTTTAGTTATTCTTTGTTGTCGAGGTTAGTTACACTAGGCTAGTAACCTCTTTTTCAAGGGAGATCTGAGATGGTATTTACACTACTGGCTAACTAACTAATGACTACAAGTCCCCTCCTGTGGATGGGGATCTTTGGTGTGCTGAAACAAGAATCATTCATTAAGTAACACTCAAAAACAGATCAGCACACCAAAAGAAAAGTTTACATCGCATGTTTCTAAACAATAAACCACAAACTGATATGCTTGCAAACGGTTTTAACTATTAAATAAAAGGACTCAGAATTCCAAGCATGCAAATAATGCGGAAAGCTGCCAAAACAGTGTCATGCATAGGTAACAATCTATTATAATTTTCAAGCAGCAGATTTCCTGCTTCATTCTGGTGTGTTACCCACAAATTGATGCTTCCCTTGATCAATTCACTAAATATATTAAATTACCAGATGTAACAATAGTTTGAAAGCAGTAATGAGTAATGAATCCAAATGATCATCTACTCATCCCAACAAGTCATAGTGCTTTATGTAATGTTTTATTTCCTGAGTCGCATAAAACGGTACAGCAGTTAAAGGCACATAAAAAGATTGCTTATATAGGAATTTGTTGACTATAAATACATTTGCCCCCCACCCACAAATCCACTACCTTAATAACTCTGTGGTCACACAGCATCAAAGAAAAGCTTCATTAACCTACTGCCTGCCAATCAGACAATAAAAACCCATATCTGCACTCACCAGCCGGCACACAAGCATGCATACACACCATATATTTCTACATCTTGCAGAAGTACATGTAAACTAACTGCCTTTACACAAATGTACAACACTCAATACAATAATAATGCAGTCAAGCAAACACATATACAACCTTACTGGATCAACAAAAACAGACCCTGACTAATTCTGATTTTGACAGAATGTACTGCTGATTAACCAGCTGAACACACACACACACACACACACACACACACACACACACACACACACACACACACACACACACACACACACACCAACAAGCTTACTTCCTTTAGTTAAAAAAAAAAAAATTATTGTTGACTTCTAAAGGGTATATCTACTGTACCAGACTTTAAAGGGGTCTTCATATCATTTTACGCTAGATATTCTCTCTCTTTACAGAATATAGTGTCATATGGACACCTTCTTTCTACAATATCAGACCAAGAGATTTAGTACCCGTCCAGGATTTTCCAGTAATCAGTATAGCAGTTACATGCATTAAACTGAATCCAAAATGATCAGCTACCTCTCCCAATGAGATACAGTGTCTTGAGTATTTTACTTCTTTTTTGTCACATAAACACTACAACTGTTAAAGACACATAAAAACCTAATGCTTCAGGAAAGCTTGGAATCATCACATTTTTTACCTGATGATAACGTGGTGGAATCTGTCCAATTTCTGTCAACTCTCACAGATGCACTAATGACTGAGAACTGGGTTGGGTGCTCCTCAATGGATCTGCAGTTTTCACGCAGTAAATATTTAAACCCATCAAGAAAAACTGTGTATGATTCTTCACACAATTCTGTCCAAAGAAAAAGAACACTCCGGTGGCAGCAGCTGTTTTTATATATTCAGAGGGGGTATGTAGCTGTTTTTATATATTCAGAGGGGGTATGTAGCTGTTTTTATATATTCAGAGGGGGTATGTAGCTGTTTTTATATATTCAGAGGGGGTATGTCCTTGTACTAGCTTAACAACAATAAGTACTACACTAAACTGAATGGTCAGGAAGCCTAGGTACAGCTACAGCAACCAATAAGTAGTAAACTAAACTGAATGGCCAGGGGGCCATGGTACAGATAAAGTAACCAATAAGTACTAAACTAAACTGAATGGCCAGGGGGCCATGGTACAGATAAAGTAACCAATAAGTAGTAAACTAAACTGAATGGTCAGGAGACCAAGGTACAGCTAAAGTAAACACCAAAGAAGCAGAGAAGCAGTGCTGAAATACTGTACTATGTTTTATTATCCAGCAAAGCAAATTATTTTTAAAAAGTATATTCCAAAGCACGCCATGTACTATGGCAAAAGACCTTGGGAAGTGAAAAAAAAAACATCATGCCATTTCAGAAAATTTGGCCTGTCTCAAACAACCTTTGCAAAATTGTACTCAATGAATCACAGTCAGCATTAGGTAAACTGGAAAACCTGAATGTGCAGCTGTGCAAAGAGTTAACAATCAAAGAGTAACTGATCAATCGAAAACTCCTTGATACACCTAGAAACTTTCCAGCCCATTATCCAAGAAGCAGACAAGCTAACATTTAGACTGCATCCCTACAAATCAAAGAAGGACACATAATAGGCCAAGTGACATTAGCATAGAGGTTTACATCATTTTCTAAGCAGTTTTGCAGTAAGACTGACAGGAATCATTTTTCTAATGTTAAAATCATGAGTTCTTAGATAAAACTCAACTCTCTCTCTCATCTTTCTGATGTCAGAGCATCTGTCCTTTGTGACCTCCACAATGCATTTTGAATTAAATGCAGGTCATAACCATCAAAAAATACTCTCAACTACAAGACAAGCATATTGAAATATCAACCAACAAAACCGAAAAACACTTTGACACAGGAAATAATAGAGTATAACTTACTTAGCGCTTGCATATTCAAAGGTAGAAAGACTTTTTTTCAAAAAACGTATAAAGACTTCTTCAGAATATCAAAGTACTAAACTGACCCCCCTTTAAAAAATACATGATTCAAACTGCAAATCAATATTTTAGTATTTCAGCATGCTAACTTCTTAAAATCCAAGTGATGGATATATTTTCATTTAACCCCAGGTATTTAGCTGAGTGGCAGTCAATCATCATGAGAATATTTTTCCATTCCCCATCCCTCTCATTCTTTGTCACCTTTTCCAAAATAAAAAATACAAACTTGCTGAAATTTTCACAGATTAAACCGTACTTGACCAATGCATTAAAACGAGCTTTCTTCCTTATTGCATAATAATGTTGATATATGCTTCTTCAGAGCATTTTCTGTTTTTCCAATATAATAAGTGGGGCATGACAATAAATACTACCCTAGTGGTATTACAATCAAAATGACCCTTACAATAGTAAATCATCTAATTGCTATTCACAGTGATGTATTTAGCGACATTAATGAATTTACACTGCTTACATGCCCCACATCTAAACATTCCCAAATGTTGTTGCTGAACAACTTCATTGTTACTATGGTTTTCTAACCTATCCTTAAAGTTTAATCCATTCTTAAAAGTAAAAAGTGTAATCTCTACCTTGTCCTACAACCCTCCTTCATGCTGAAATAAATTCCAAATATTTGTATATAATATTCCTAATATCTAAACTCTCCACTGATGTTGGAAGATAGATGGATTTGTGAATACTGACTTTCTGAGACTTCTCTACTTTTTAAAAGTATCCTTAAAATTGGTGCAAAATTATCACTTCTTTTCGCCTTTATTTCCTGTATTACTTTCTCAACTAGTCCTACTGGGTACTGCCTCTCCTTGAACATTTCTCTCAACACACTGCCCTCTCCATCAAAAACATTATCGTTTGATGTTAAACGTGACATTCGAACCAACCATACTTTTACTATGTTGTGTTTTATTTTAAGTGTATGTCCACTTTTATAACAGACAGAAGAATTATGGAACATTGGTTTCCTATAGAATTTAGGTGCAAATTTCCTTGTCTTAAAATCCTTGTAAATATAAATATCTGAAAAAGTGATACCTACATCAGATACTTCACATTTGCAGTATTATCCAAGTATATAAAAAGTTCCCTTAATTTGGGAATGCCTCCCTTCCATAATATAAAATATGTCATCCAAAAAAAAATGCTTATATGTATAAATATTTTCTTTGTCTCTAGAATCACACATCCATGTACTTTCCCATTTGCACAATATCGGACTGGTATATGAGGTGCTATAGCAGCTCTCATAGCCATACCCAATTTTTGTTGGAAGTATTCACCTTCAAACATAAAATCGTTGTTGTCAAGAATCAGTTCCACAAATTCACATAACTTAAAAAGTTCCATGCATCATGGATGAGCAGAATCAGTGCAAGTCAAAATGCTGTTTCTCCCAAAAATACTTTATGGTCTGTGACACGCTCCCACTCTCTCCACCCTTTAGCTGGCTAAAGAAAATGCCAAACAACTCTTACACTTTTGTTTCTACCTGCTGAGACCAATTCCTCTCTGAGCCTGATCACTTTGCACCTCTCTAGGCAATGCTTGAAGTACACATTCTTGGCAATACATGACATGAAGCCTTAACATTGGTATAAAAGTCTCTCACGGTGCAACTCATGGTGAGTCCATGTCGCTGTCTGCATTTAGTCATTTATTTCCATTTGATGACTGGATTGGTGGACTTGTTAGATGACCCTTTTCAGCCATGAAGTAGATTTCAGTGAAACCAATGCTTCACAAACTGTTTAAGCACGTACAGAAATCAAGCAAAAAGTAGGAGTTTAATGCAAGACACAATGCAACACAGAAAGTTTACCTAGAAATACGTGAAAACTCAATTATCAGAAAGCACAAAGTTAACTTACATAGTCAGGCATGTAATACAGCTATTTACAGTTTTGCATCAAACACAATACTTCACCAAGCCATGAAAAATTATGGGAAACCCATTAGGTGGTAATCATGGCAAAGACTTGGAATATAGACATTTACTCAGCTTACCCAATAGGCTAATGGTAGAACATTATTTGTTTTTTTGTGCCTTTTGGATGACTTCTTTAATATGTCCCATCTTGATCTTTGGAAGTTCCTCCAGTTGACATATACAGTATTATCACCTCCTCTTCGAGAGCTATACATTACAAAATTACAATCAGCATTAGACGATCTGTGGGGCTAAATCAGACAGGCTTTCACAGACCTTTCTAGTGTCACATTGTTTCTGAAGAACACATCCACAGCAGAACTGCAGCTCACAGTTTTCAGTACAGAAAGGCGCCCTCTCTCTCTCTTTAGACATACACTTGAGACAATTAACACTGGTTGATTCAAACTTCTACACTCAGTGACCATCACTTTAAAGAATGCTGCAATTGGTAGTGTATACCGACCAAAAGTAAAGCTGTGGGACACAGTAACCCTTCTAAGTGCAATGCTTGAAGTGTCAATGATGCAGGCAAACTTCATAAAATATGCAGGGGGCAGCTACTTAACTTGAACTGTACAGTGACTAAAGATCTTGTTTACAAACAGGTATAGGTTAGCTTGCCAATGAGGGAAGAAATTCTAATAACCAAGGAGTCGCCTGAGACTGATGAATGTGGCTAGACCATATACAGTGTACAAATGGAAAAGTCTGCAGACACTGTCAAAGAATACACCCACTGCACATCTGAAGAAACAGTCATCAATACTTGCTGCTAAAGATTTAGACACCATAATGGTGGAAATAAACACAGTACAGCATGGAAGAACATACCAACTTAAAGAACTGTGGGGGGACACTTCTAAATCAACTAAATAGAACTTGTAACTTTTGGATTTTACCTGGCTCTTGTCCTTCTCTATTAGATAACTATCACATAAACCTGTATAATAAATAATAGTAAACAGTAGTCTCTCCTTTGATAATCACATCGCCACAGTAGTCAGGAAATCCTTCTATGTGTCTAACCTAATCACAAAAGGGCTCTCATCCAGGAAAAAAAGAGGTCATTGTTCCCTTCTACCCGGCACTCATTAGACCCATTAGAGAGTACAACGCCCCTTTTGGAATGTAACTCACAAGACATCTGCAGCAGCTGGAAAGGCCACAGAAGTACCTCACAAAGAGGATTACTGGCCTCAAACAGATGCCCTACACTGACCATCGCATGAAACTCCAGCTTTAATCTGTAGCATATCGCCTTTTCCGAGGAGATGTCTGCCTAACATATAAAGCTATGTTAAACCCAGAGCTGTTGGACATGCTACACCTAAAGAAATCCCAATCCCTCTGGAGCTACATGCTCTAGGGACCTAAACCTTGTCACCACAATAAACAGGACATGTTGGAGGGATAGATTCCTGTCCCAGAGACTTCCTATACTCTGGAACAAGCTACCAATCTATGTCAAGCAAAGTTCATTAGCACTCTTCAAGAAAAATCTTGATGAGTGGATGGGAAATAGGAAATACAACCCGATGATCACTTCTGTGGCTCTGCTCGACAGGAGCACAGGAAATTAACTTTCTTGGGTGGCATAAGCCAGGGAACGCTGTTGGCTAGGCTTACTTAGGCCCTTGGGTCGATAGCCTAGTACCAACTATGAACCTAATATGATCTTAGCACTTTGGTGGCTACTGATGTTGGTTGGGAGGAACCTTATTTTGCCTTTTTTTAAAAATGTTACTGCTTACTGTCATATGTTGCTGCAAAAAATAAAATAAAATGAAATAAATACACCTTTTAAGAGGATCTTTAACAAACTTTCTCAGTAGACTGTTTTTTTGTATTAGTTGCAGGCTCCTGCAAAGACATTTATAGCTCTTTCTTCCAGACTCACTCACTGTATCAGCTGTGCTCCTGCACAAACGTTTATAGCGCTTTCCTCCAGACTCACTCACTGTATCAGCTGCGCTCCTGCACAGACATTTATAGCTCTTTCTTCCAGACTCACTCACTGTATCAGCTGCGCTCCTGCACAGACATTTATAGCTCTTTCTTCCAGACTCACTCACTGCATCAGCTGCGCTCCTGCACAGACATTTATAGCTCTTTCTTCCAGACTCACTCACTGTATCAGCTGTGCTTCTGCACAGACGTTTATAGCTCTTTCCTCCAGACTCACTCACTCACTGTATCAGCTGCGCTCCTGCACAGACATTTATAGCTCTTTCTTCCAGACTCACTCACTGTATCAGCTGCGCTCCTGCACAGACATTTATAGCTCTTTCTTCCAGACTCACTCACTCACTCACTGTATCAGCTGCACTCCTGCACAGACATTTACAGCTCTTTCTTCCAGACTCGCTCACTGTACCCATTGTAGGTGTAAACAGATGGTTTGTAAGAAAAGACTACATTCCTAATTTTCATTTGCCAAAAACACCATCCTGCTTACTCACAGGAATAAAAATAAATGTATTGCACAGGGGTTGTACATGTCATCACACAAATGACAAAGTCAGAGGTAGTCTGTTAGTTTGTGTTATTCTATCTCATACTCAATTCCCAGTTCAGTTACCTTGCATGAACAGCCTGCCTGTATGCCTTGCAACTTAGTGGTGTTTTGCCATGGTCTCAGGTCTCCTCATACATCCCAAACACATATTAATAGGCAAATGCTAATAACAGGAACTCTAAACAGTGTGTGTGTGTGTGTGTGTGTGTGTGTGTGTGAGAGAGAGAGAGAGAGTGTATATGGCTGTGAAGCAAGCAATGCACTGGCATCCCATCCATAACTGTAGCTCAGACTTATGCTCCACTATTTACTGAGAAAGGCCCCATCTCTCCTGCAATGCTAATTAGGCTAAACCATACATCAGAACTTCATAAATAATTGTATCCAAGCAGATCGGTAAATGCAGTATATCTGACCTTGTTAGCCTTCCCAAATAAATAAATAAAAATCTAAAAGGCCTCTGCAAATTTAATTCTGAGGAAGCTACCCATCGTTTTAACCAATGCCAACATGACAGCTAACTTCTTCACGGCTAGGGAGATGGATAACAATGGTATGCATTGTGTATTAGCTGTAGTGCTATGCCCCTGTAGGTAAACACATCTCATAAACAGTGGTATGCAAAAGAAAATTCATACCACCTGTGAATTATGCCACGGGTCAGGTCTCCTCAAGAGCACAAAACACATACAGCAGTCCATGACACAGGAATGTGCAACAAGGTAACCATAATGCACAGTAATGTGCCAGTATTTCATGGCACAAATGGGCAAAACACGCTGAAGCAGGAAGTGTGCTGTAAAATAAATAATACAGTGAAACTAACTTCATAAAAGAATACATAGATGCCTGAAGCATATTGCAGTCTGTGGGCCTCTACTGCACTCTTGAGTGTCTGCTGCTGGTCAGTTAGTCTGGACAGTTCCTGAAAACAGAAGCAGAAGCTCTGGGAAATGGCTTTCCAGAATCCCTACCTGTCAGACATGAGTTGTTACAGACAGACAGGCAGCCATAACCCCCTATCTTGCCAGCCCCAACTGTTTTCTGCACAAAGGATTTTGTCAAGACCTGAAGGAAGGAAGGATTATTAGTAAAAAGGAGCCACCAGTGCAGGGCCAGTGTTAGCTGTTTGGGGGCCCCCAACAGATATCAAGTTGGAGGCCCTCTGGGCACTTCCAGTCTACATATCACCCTATCACTGCCACTGCTCCTAAGCAACCTTTTAGTTCATGCTGAAAAATTTTAGGAGTAGTAGCACAGACTGACCTGCAGCTACAAAGTACAGTTGTGTACACTTACCATAAATGTAGATGTTTGAGTGTATTCACTGTTGCAGTCATTACATTTGTGTAATTTGCTGGCAGGTTGCCCTCAGTTGGCCTGATTAACAAAGTCTTGAGTCCTGCATCAGTGCTGTCCCTTCTTCCATGACGTCAGGTTGTCAGGGGTATACTACATGCAGCCGACACCATTACATTAGTTTTTCTTGCCCCAGATGTCAGGTGCCCATCAAATGGGAAGCAAATAAAATTAAAAACATAAAGAATATACCTCCAACCAAAAGCAAATACACCAAAAGGGCTTTAAGGCATAGTGAAAGAAAGTAGAGGTATAGCCAGAGAAAAATAGGGGGCTTGAGGGAGGGTAACCAGGACTGTAACAGTGAATACACTCGAACATCTACATTTATGGTAAGTATACACAACTGCACTGTGTTCTTAGTGTTTCACTGTTGCAGTCATTAAATGTGGGTAGATTCCCAAAGCTATGGTTGGGTGGAGGGAATTAGACAGCATTAGGACCAGCTATAAGGCCCTGCAGGACAGCAGTGGCAAAGCCAGCTCTGGATTTAGAGAAAAGTGGTAAATGGTAATATTTGCTGAAAGTATGAACTGAGCTCCAGGTAGGAGCTTCTAGAATGTCCCTGGTAGGAACACCTCTGAGAAAGGCTGTTGAAGTAGATGCAGCCCTGGCGGAATGGGATCTGATCCCCCGGGGGATAGTTTTTCCATGGTGCATGCAGCAGAAATGAATACAATGGCTTATCCATTTGGAAATGGTTTGCTTTGAAATAGCCTTTCCCTCTGCCCCTGCAGCAAATGCCACCAGCAGTTGTTCAGATTTTCTTTGAGATTTAGTCCTGTTTAAGTAAAATCTAAGTTGTCTGTGTACATCCAATGAATGCAGAATCCACTCCCCCTTGTTCTGTGGATTGGGAAAAAAAGTTGGCAAATGAATGGTCTGATTAAGAGCCACACTGGATACTACCTTAGGCATGAAGGATGGATTGGTCCTGACAGATACCATGTCCGCATGAAAAATGATGAAAGGCTCCACTGTCATAAGAGCCTGTAATTTGGAAATCCTTCTTGCTGAAGTGACTGCTAAAAGGAAAGCGGTTTTCCAGGAGAGAAATTTTAAGTCTGCAGTAGCAGCTGGCTCAAAATGAGGGAGAGTGAGTTTTTCCAATTCAAAACTGAGGTCCCAGGCAGGGGTTGGAGCTCTCCTGGGTGGTCTTGTGAATTTAGGTGATTAGCCATGCTGCAAGATTCTAAGTTTGGAGCTGAGTGTGCAGAGTTTGGTTGTTCTTCTGAAACAGTAAGTAAGGTGTCTGAGGCAGGTGCCACGGTGGAAGGTGTGACACACTGTGCAGGAGTGGACACCAGCATTGGCGAGGCCAGTCTGGAGCAATCAAAATAATATTTGGCTTGTTCCGTTTGACTTTTAGTAGAACTTTGGAGAGCAGAGGGGGAAAGGCATAAACTGACAGGTTTTTCCAGCTGAAGGACAGAGCATTCACTTTCCAGGCTTTTTTGTGATGTGTTCTTGTGCATAATTTGTCCAGCTAATAGTTCTGGGGTGAGGGGTGAGGCAAAAAGATCTATGTCCAGACTCCCCCATTTGCGTGTCAACATGTTGAAAATCCATGGTTCCAGTTTCCATTCGTGTGGGTCCATGAGATTTCTGCTTAGTTTGTCTACCAGAGTACTCAGCTTTCCTGGCAGGAATTGAGCTTGTAGTTGTACTTGACAGGTCAAGGCCGTGTTCCACAATACTATGGCTAGTCTGCAAAGGGATAGGAGTGTGTACCCCCCTACTTGTTTATGTACCGCATAACCGTGGTGTTGTCTGTCTTTATCATTAAATGTCTTGGATGAAGGTAGTCCTTGAAGGCCGTCAGGGCATTCTGTACAGCTAGCATTTCTTTTTGATTGATATAAAGGTGCATTTGATTTGGGCTCCATTTGTCCTGAATGCACTTCCCTGCCAGATGAGCCCCCCAAGCATAGTCTGATGTATCTGTAGTTAGGGTTTGGATGGCAGGGGGTGGTGTGAATGACAGTCCCTTGTTTTGGTGGCAGGCCTCTGCCCACCATAGGAACTCTAGTTGCAGGCAAGGTATGATAGGAATCATTGTTTCCAGACTGTGACAATGTTGACTCCATAAACTTTTTAAGTACCACTGAAGTTTCCTCATATGCAGTATTGCATATGGAATTAGAAGAATGCAGGAGGCCATGAATCCCAAGGCTTGCAGAATTTGTCTTGCAGATAGCAGGGTTTTTGTGGCCACCTGTTTGAAGTAAGTCACCAAATGAATTTGCTTTTCTGGTGTAAGGAAGGCCATCTGGACAGTTGTATTCAAGCTTGCACCCAGGGATGTATTTTTTTGGGAGGTACCAGTTGTGATTTCTTTTCATTTATAGTGTACCCTAGACAAGTTAGAACCCATTTTACAAACACCAGATGTTTTAGAAGAATGTCCCTTTTTTCTGCCTAAATTAGACAATCATCCAGGTATGGATATATTTAAATATTTATTTGCCTGCAAAATGCAATTACTGGAGCCAGGCACTTTGTACAGACCCTGGGCACAGTAGATAAGCCAAAGTGCAGTGCAGAGACCTGGTAATGCAAGTAGCCTGCTTTGAAGCGGAGGTATCTTCTGCAAGATTCCCTGATTGGAATATGCAGGTAAGCCTCTTTTAAATCTACAGTTGCCAACCAGGCATATTTGCCTAGCATAGGAAGTAACTGGTGAAGAGTCAGCATTTTGAATTTCGGAATGTCCAGAAAGGTGTTTAGAGTAGATAGGTCCAGAATTGGACGCCAAGATTTGTCTTTTCTGGGTACCAGGAAAAGTCTTGAATAGAAACCTTGTCCCTTTTCCTCTTCTGGTACTGGATGAATAGCTCCCATGCTCATGAGGAAAAGTACTTGTTTCTGGGCCTCTGCTCACTGATTTGGGGGCAGGTCTGGCCATCCGTTTGGAATTGGCAACATGTGGAAATGAAATCTGTATTCCTGGGATACTATATTTAAAACCCATTTGTCCTGGGTTACAAATTGCCAGTTTCTTGCATAAAGAGCCAGTTTTCTCCCCAAAGGGGCGGCTAGAAGGTAAGTGCTTGGTAAGTGTAAAGGGAAGTCATTGAGACTGCTTACCATAGGGAGGTGTCTTGTTGTTTCCAGATTTGGAAGAGGAGGCACCCCATTGTTTTGTTCTGAAAGTCCCTTGGGACTGAAACCTGGTGCCTTTGGAATGTCTGGGTTTGACTTAAGTGGCTCTCGAAGGAACTGGCCAGTGCCTACTAAATCTTGGAGGTTGCACTTGTAAGACATCTTTCACAGTATGCATAGATTTAACTTTATCTTCCATCTTTTTTAGAACTTCTTCAGCCTTATTACCAAAGAGACGGTCCTGTTGTAAAGGAGCATCCAACAATTTTGCTTTAACATGATTAGGCAGAGTTTGCTCTTTGAGCCAAGCATGCCTTCTTAGCACAGACCCAGTTACAGCAGCCCTGCAAGAGGCCTCCAAAGAATCAAAACCACATTGCAAAGTATGTTTTCCAACTTGTTCAGCTGAATGCAATAGATCCTGTAAATCATTATTTTCTACACAGTCAGAAATTAACATCATTTTCTGTTTAAGCAGTCCCATGATATGCTGTTGATATTTAAGCATATGAAATTGACAGTTTAAAGCCCTGATTGCCAAGATTGCAGAAGTGTAAACCTTCTTACCCCATTTATCCAGCACCCTGGAATCTCTATCAGAAGGGGTAGGATTTTTAGCAGTAGAAGCCTTAATGCCCTTGGGACCCTGAGAAATGGTTTCAGGATCTGCAACAGGATTTTTGAAAATGAATTTGTGGGAGTCAGGCACCCGGTAGTATCCATCTGGCTTACAAGGAGCCGGAGGCAGACAATCAGGAGCCATACTAGATTCTGAAAAAACATCATCAACAATGTCTAGAACAGGTGGTATAGTCAAAGGCCTATGCTGAGGAAGAAGGAGAAAATTCCTAAGTCTCTTTTTAGATTCAGAAAAATCCTGACTTTCTCAGTGGAAATGTTCCCTTAAGGTATGCAAAGTTTCCCCAAAAGAAAAATCCTCAGGGGGAGAAGCAGAAGGAATGGAATCTTCTGCATAAGAGTCCTCATAAGTAGGTTTAGACAATTCCTGTTCATTAGAAGAATCAGAAGAAATAGAATCCTGTTCAGAAGATTCATGGTCAATATCTTGCCTAGGCCTCTTAGAAGGGGGGGGGGTTGACTACCCCTGATCAGAGTAATTAAATCTTCAGCCATTTTGATCATTTGTTTCTTAGGCATAGAGGCCTGCACATGTGGCCTAGGCGTCAGTTTTTTAGACATAGGTCGAAATTTTGACCTTAGTTTTGAAGATGGCGTTGGTCTAATATACAAATCTGTAGGCCTGAAAACACCCTCAGAAGTCGGTGCCTGCACAGCGGCTCCAAACTCATCCAATGTAGAGACATCTGAGGTTCCATAACTGAAGCATCTCGTGGCATACCAGACTCTGAATGGGTCTCAGTAGAGGCCTGCGAATCAGAATTTGCAGGTATCAGGGGCTGCGAAAGCGCCTCACTGAGTACCGGCGAACTGGTGACTGGCTTAGGAGAAGCATCGTTGGCAGTTTTGGACCTCAACGGCCTGTCTCTTGTCTTTTTCTTTGCGTTTTTTAGGTATTCTGATAGTCGGATTGCTAACCGATGACATTTCTGGATAATTAAAGCGTGAGCCAAAACATTTAGATGCAAAAATGTACCGACGTTTAATAGTGCGTTGATTAAATAAAGCACAGAACAGACAGCAAGGTATGGCATGGTCAAGGCTTAGGCAAGGAATACAGTACAAATGGAAATCCTTATGAGGTCTTTGCTTCCCACAAGTAATGCAATTATTAACTTTTACTGACATCGGAAAGGAGCAAGAAAAAGTTTCCCCAATGGGGTACTTAGCTTTTTAGTTAAAGACTTCAGATCTGAAACTCGAAAACGAAAATTTCAGGAGTTGGCCAACTGGCACTAGCGAACTGCTTCTGCTTTGGGCACTGTGTAGCAAGAAAGACTAATGTAATGGCATCAGCTGCATGTTTTATACCCATGAAATCATGGAAGAAGGGACAGCACCGACGCTGGACCCAAGACTTTGTTAATCAGGCCAACTGAGGGCAACCTGCCAGCAGATTACCCAAATGTAATGACTGCAACAGTGAAACACAAAGAACATCACTCTTACATTACAATATGCCTATTTACCACACTATGTTGGTTCATCTCACAAAGGGACATTTACAGTTACTGACATTTAGTTGCAACAGTGATACATTGCAGCAACTGTAGGTCTGGAGTTAGGTGAAATGGTGCCCTAGGCCTAATGTTTTAGCCACTCCCCCAAAATACACACACACACACACACATGCACGCACACATGCACACTTTTCATCCAATGATGGCTTAAACAGAAATTATGATTATGGAAAGAAATTTTTGTTGCTGATCAGCTTTAGTTTTCCTTGCATCTTTTCAACATACCTTTCCTTACCAAGTAAGCACTGTAATAACCATTTAGGAAATAACTCAAATAAGCCTGAGCCCAAGAAGTGATAGGGTTATAGATATTCTGGCATGTATTTGAGAGCATTTTTCTAACCTTTTAATCCAATGGTGACGTACACAAAAAAAAGTAAGAAAAAAAATTCAGCCTTATTTTTTTTTCTTTCAAGGAAGACATAAGTTGTACCCAAGGCTTTATGTTCAAAGATGATACAATAGTATCTCACAATAAACTAATAAGCCAATTGTTGTCTGGACACACAGGTCCTATCTGGGAACTGCCCGTCTTCCTAAAAAAAAAAAAAACAACTGCTTATGAATCCCTCTGGTATTAGACTGGGATGAAAGCAGAGGTTCAAACTGCCACAATCATATATTTCAAGTCACTTCTAATCCTCAAAGGCAGCCACCTGTACATGTGCATGATGTGTGATTGTGAGGAAAGTGACAAAATGATTACAGTAATGTGATCTTCTTTGTTGCTCCTAGACAGTACACTGCTCCTGCTCCCAATCTCACAGCACCACACACTCCAGAGACCTCAACGTCATTACCACAATCAACAGAACATGCTGGAGGGACAGGTTCATAACCCAGAGACTGCCCATGCTAGGGAATAGACTTCCCATACATGTCAGAGCACCTCACTGGCCCTCATGTCAAACAGAGCACCTCACTGGCCCTCAACAGAAGTCTTGATGAGTGGATGGGAAATAGAAAATTCACCCCAGGGATCACTCCAGTGGCTCTACTCGACAGAGGCACTGGAAACTAAGGTCGGGGTGGCACGATGCCAGGGTAATCCAGTGAGGTGCAAGTTGGGAGGCACATGGTAACAGTGAATGTGTTCATGATCCCATAAGAGGGACTCATTTCTGATGTGTTGGATGTATATATTGTGGCAATGTTGCACTTTCCTTTTATATGCAAGTACTTATAGTACTACAATATGTTGTCTAACCATGGAAAAGGCTTCTATATGTATGTTACATACAGAAACATTGCTACAGACATATTCATTCAGTTTCCTATCTACATCCACACTTGTGCAGTCCAGGGTGCACCACGAATGCAACTGTGTTGCTGTTAAATGCAGGTTAAGCAAATGCATAAGTACAATACAAGTTAGACAGAGCTTAGCTAAAAATTAGTAGTTTTCTTAAATCTGATATGGACCCCAACAAGAAAGATGCAGACTGCTTTCTCTGTCAAAATTAGACATCATAATTTGTGCTCAGCTTGGAAATGAATGCATTCTCAAGGTTCTGACAGTCATACTGCTTTATATCAATTTGGATTTGTCCTGGCAGAAATGTATTTGGCATAACAATATGTGTTTTCAGTCAATTGTACTACACGCCCAACTGTCTTTTTTATGCTGCAATCTGTTATTGCAACCAATTTAAAAAAACTAATGCACACCTTACTTTACCAATATCATCCTTTCACACGTACTTTTTCATGTTTTTCATTTAATCTTTATGGCACACAATTATAAAACAAGGGTGAATACTGTCACCTCACTTTTTATCTTGACTTTAGATTTTTTCTTAAAACATATCTAGTCTTCCAGTTACACATCACATAGATGTGAAGTGTTTCAGATTTGCCACTGAACATCTTGTCAGCATGTAGATATTTTAGTAATCTGATCACACTCTCAGTTGTGTTTTAACCCTGCTATTATCTATGTGATGTGTAACTATGTAAAGCAATAAACATTGCATAATAATAACATATAATTACATGGAGGATGCAATGATCAAATCACTTCAACATCATTTAATATTTCAACCTAAGCTATTAGTGTTAAATGTTGCCACTGTAATTGAATTAAGCATTACTCACATCCCATCATTAAATATCACATCACTATATGGCAGAAAAATAAAAGATGCTAATTTTTCCTCACAGATGAAGACAACAGCTTATAAATTGAATTTTAAATATGTTTATTATATCAAAGCTGTAACAATAATAATAGGGTTGTAGAACAGTTTACAAGTTGTGACACATTGTGTCACAGTTACGGAGAGTGCAGACAGAAGCTTGCATTCCCCTTACAGAGAGACGTCTATCTTCCCCTACCTCTTCTATTAATAAAAATTACTTGTGATATTGTTATATAACAAAGTGAAACAGTGACCTTTGATTTTGGCATCAACAAACTCATCAACCTAAATGCATTTTTACCTCCTCTCATGACAGTGGCAAGCAGTTACATGCCATAACCTGTCATACAGCCAGTTGAAGACTGAGCAGCAGGCATAAGTGGAGACCATCAGCACACAGAGAATACAAACTAATGTGTGACAGAGCTAGTGTCACGCCTTTTATAGCAACACTTTGTTTGTTTGTTTGTGTCTTTCAGCTTTTCCCGGTTAGGGGTCGCCACAGCGGAACTCCGGTCCGCTAATGATTGGCAGTAGATTTTTACGTACTGGCTTGCCGGGCCTAATGCACAACCTTCAACGAAGCAACGCCCATTCACGCATGTCGCCACACAGAAGACCCTCTGAGAATCGAACGGGCAACGTCTAACTGTGAGGCGACAACACTACCGCAGCACCACCACCGCAGTTCTTTTATGGCAACACTTACTAAGTACAAATCCTACAACCCGATTGTTTTTGCCTTGCACTGTACTGTATTTGAACTGCCCTTCACAGCTGATCCTTAAAACATTATCCTTAATGCATTGTTTTTTTTCCAGGAAATAATAAATGGAGTGTTCTGTGTCTCCCTGACAATGGTAAAAAACAGGAATATTGCTATATTCCTATGTCTCAAGATCTTACTTTAGAACCTTTTTTTTTCTTTTGTAAAAGCCACTATTTCATAAACAGTTTATCCTTATCCAGTTTATTACAGTTAAATACATATTCACTGCCTAAGAACCTCTATTTTTGCACATTATACAAGTTTTATCACATACACTACACAAAACAACTGGGCTTTTTTGATATTTTGAGCTACACTAAAAAAATAAAGCTCGCCATTGCTTGAAATCAGAAATCTTCATATCCAAGTATGTTGAAACAAATAAAAATCATTCATTTTTACGTAGCTTGAATAGTTAAGGTATGAAATCCAGTTCTTTACGTACTATTTATTGCATACAGTTTACATTTTTGTAATTATATGAAGCCATAATTAAAAATGTGCCATCATTCGGTGTACGAAAAATAAGTAAATAAACAAAAACATAACTAAAGCTTTTTTTTACTTTATAAAGGAGAATTAATTACATCCTCTGTATCCCCATCAATTTCTTGTGTTTGTACATGTAATAGCTAGGATATTACTTTTAGAAAGACAAATTAATTCTAACAATATGTTTCAAAATGCTTCCTTTATATATATATATATATTTGTCAATTAAAATAGAATGTTACGTTAACGTAAAACAATGATAAGACTGAACTTCTAGTATTTTAACACATCTCTACTGTGTGCCCTCTTTCACCATTTTTTACAGACAGAACAGGGACATGAGCAAGCAAGGCAAACTCAATCCACAAAACCATGAAAATAAGCTATGCCTATACTGTCTACATCTAAAATGATGGGCACTAGCCTGCTTACCAAAACTGACAATGTTATAGTAAAAAGTCATTCTGAAAGACTTTAACCACATGCAAGGTCTTTAAACATTATTTTATTTATTTTTATTTATTATTTATTTATATTTGTTGACCAGGAGTGTCCGACTGGACGTAGGTCCATTTTCAGCGGAGGCCCGGGGAGAAAAGCTCCACAGTTAAAATAAACAGACAGTAGTTACATTGGATTACATAGCGATTAACAATTTACATAGCAATTACTTACAACATATTTACAGATGAAGAACATAAGACAACTAGAATCTTTACCTGTGAAGTACATAACAGACATTAACAAATGTTAAAATAAGAAGTTCCTGCTATATAAGTACTAGGCTTATGAGCATCTGAGCTTGCTATAATCAAGGTAGTTAGTGGAGTGGAAAGAAAGGTAGTGGTTGGATGGGGTGGGTGATATTAGAGTGGGAGTTGCAAGGGCATAGCCAGCATGTTTTTAGGTGCGCTTTTAGTAAAGTTTTGAAGTGGGTGCATGATGGTATGGAGGTAATTGTGGGTGGGAGGGAGTTCCATAATTTGGCTATGGTTCATAGGTCCATAATTTGGCTATGGTTCATAGGTTCATACTAGGCTATCTGCCCAAGGGCATTTATAAGCCTAGCCCAGAGTTTTGTGGCTTTCGCCACCCCTTTAATTTGAAGGATACTATGCCCATTATTTTGCTGTGTCTCTGTCAAGCAGTGACACTGAGGTAATCCCTGGGGTATATCTGCGATCTCCCATCCATTGGTCAAGATTTCTCTTGAACAAGGCCAGCGACGTGCTCTGCCTCACATGTACCGGGATTTTGTTCCACAGCATAGGGAGTCTCTGGGTGATGAATCTGTCCCTCCAGCACGTCCTATTAATAACTGTGTCAAGGTTTAAGTCTCCCGCCCTTGTAGTTCTGAGGGATCTAGATTTTTTGAGGTGAAGCATGTTCATCAATTCCGGGTTGGACATGGCCTTGTATGTCAGGCACAGGCCCCCTCTGAGCAGACGGTGGCGACTGAATAGAGCTGGAGTTCCTTCAGTCGGGCAGCATAAGACATATTTTTGAGACCCTTTATCCTTTTGGTGAGGAACTTTTGGGGCCTTTCCAGTTGCTGCAGGTGTCGGGTCAGATACATTCCGAATGGGGCATTGTACTCAATCATTGGTCTAATGAGTGATGAGTACAGGGGGACGATGACCTCCCCTGATCTAGATGTGAATCCCTTCATGATCAGGTGGGCAATGTAGAAGGTCTTCCTAACTACTTTGGCAATGTGAGTATCAAACGAAAGGTTACTGTCAACCTGGGTCCCCAGATCCCTGATAACCTCTTCTGTGCTTAGTGGATTGCCACCTATATGGTAGCTAGAGGTAACCTTGTTTTTCCCGAAGGGTATGACTATGCATTTCTTGGCGTTTAACTTTAGGCCATGGCTCTGGCACCAGTTATCCGTTTCTATGAGACCCTTCTGAAGGATATCTGTATCAGATGTGTTCGCGACTATGGCGCCCAGTTTGCAGTCATCTGCAAACTTTGTCAGCCAAAACCCTCCTGTGTTTGCTTGTACTTCTGAAAAGTAGATGCCGAACAAGAGTGGGCCCAGGACTGAGCCCTGTGGGACACCACTTGTGACAGGCTTTGAGTCTGACATGGCGCCAGCAACTCTGACCCTGTGAGTTCTGTCACTTAGCCAGTTTGCAACCCATCTTGTGACGTATGGGTTTACATTTAAGCTGATGAGTTTTTCAATGATACCTGAGTGGGGTATTGTGTCGAAAACCTTTGCCAGGTCGAGGTAGGCTGTGTGGACTGCCTTTCCCTCATCAATGACCTTTGAAAAAGTCAACCAGGTTTAAAAGGCATGATCTGCCTTTGACAAAGCCAAACTGGGTTGGATCCAGAGTCTGCAAGTCCCCTATGTCTTTATTTATGAGTTCCATTATGATCCTCTCCATAGCTTTGCAGATCAGGCTTGTCAAGCTGATGGGACGGTAATTTCCAGGGTCGGTGGAGGCACCGCCTTTGTGAAGTGGGACCACAGTTGCCGTACGCCACTCCTTGGGTACGTATCCTGAGGTGAGGCTAAGATTAAACAGCTGCCCTAACTGCGGGTTTAATTCCTCATTGAGTTCATGGAGCACACAACTGGGGACACCATCTGGTCCCATGGATGCTGTGTTTTTCGCCTTGGAGAGAGCAGTTCTCACCTGAGCGTTTGAGATGTTTGGGGAGCTACAATCCTCTGGTATAGATATCTCTCCTTTTGGGAGGGAGGGGGGGGGGGAGTTTGCACTGAACCTGTCAGCCAGTATGTTGGCAATGTCTGTAGGTTCAGTGATTTTTACATCATTTTGAACTAATTCTGAGCATATCTGGGAGTTTCCTCCCAGGTTTCTAACATAGCTAAAGAAGGCCTTATGATTGTCTTTTGAGTCCTTAGCGACTTTTCTCTCAAAATTTGCCTTGGATGATTTTATGAGAGATCGTAGTTTTTTACTTATAATGATCAAAGGGGTCTTCCCTTTTAAGGATTTTGCTCTATCTTGTAGTAGCTTCCTCCTTTTGTTGTAGAGCTTGTTTATGGCTGGGGTCCACCAGACTGGACGCTTGCCTTTGGTACAAGGAGTCTTTGTTTTGTTTGGGATTGCCTGATCCATGCAGTCCTGTAGGTGCTGGTAGAAGGCATTTGTAAGTGATTCAGTGGCTTGAGTAATGGTTTCTGCAGGCTCGGGGGCCTTAAGAGACCACACTAGTCTTTAGAAGTGTGAAGTCGGCTTTTGAGAAGTTCTGCACTGTGGTCTTTTTTATCTCAGGTGGGGGCGGGATGTGGACTTCCAGTGAGATTAGTTTATGATCTGATCTCACCAGTGAGGGGTATACTTCCGGTGTTGAACATTGTGACCCCATGTTCGTGATGATGAGATCTAGTATGTTTTCTCCTCTTGTGGGGATGGTGACTAGTTGTTCCATGGCATTTGAGTTTATGAACTCTAGGAACCTTTGGGCTAGAGTGTTGGGGCTTGAGTAGTGATCCCAGTCTATGGTGCAAGAGAATAGTGCTTCACCGGCAGAGTTATTGGCTTTAGTGATCTGCAAGTGATTTTTGTTGCTGGATCTTAGTGGTCTGGTGGTGCGATAGGGTTGGAGTAGATTCTGGAGCGATGGGACATTTAGTGGATGATTTACTAGTTTGTGGGTGAGTGAGAGTTGATACCATTGAAGGAGGTGAGGGAGTTCAAGCCAGCCCAGTTCAGCAAGTGAGAGACAGTGGTGACTACGGTAGGATGCCCCTGTGGCGAATTTGGCAATTTTGTTGTAGCAGGTCTCTAGCTTGTTTAGATTGCATTGCCTTAGGTTGGTATATATTGTAGAGGCATAAAGTAGGGTGGGAATTTGCTATTGAAATCTTTGCTGCTTTGGTGAGAAGATGCATATTTCTGTATAACGCTCCTATTTTTTGTGGACTTTTTTTATGGTCATGGATATGTGAATGTCAAATTTTAGTTTATTGTCTATTTATAGGGATGGACACATTCTGAATGGCTTACGCAGTACAGCAGTGAATATTTCTCAGTTGTGTTAGCTGTAACAATATAAAAGACATTTCCCAAGAAAAGATAAGTTACTGGCCTTGTACTGACCCAGTATAAAAAAACACATTCAGCTCTCAGATTTAATGTTGATGGCATATCCACACTGACAAAAGGATGTCAAGTTAAGTGGCTTCTCTTTGATATCTTATAACTTCTATTGTCTCAGCTTGTGGTGTAATGTTTTTCACTTTTCTCCACTGCTGTGAGGTCAGTGTTGTTACTCACTAGTGGGGGGCAGGGGAATAAAAAAGATGACTTAAGCATTTTTGACATACACTATACAGACAGATTGAAAAACAGACTCTCTTGGCTTACTGGAACAATACAGGGAAAACACAGTCTAGAACCAGTACTTAAAATGAATAGTCCATAATAAACAGTAAGCTTTAGAAACCTGTACATCATGTCAGATTGTCATAAGTGGCTTCTCAATTTCCACATAAAGAAACTCCATCACAAGATTTCACCATGAAATCTGTATAAAGAAAGAAAATCACTGTTTTTACATCACTGCATGAACCAGTTCAGTGTAGAAGTGACTGTGATGATGTGAGATATTGCCAGCTATTCAAGGAGAAGTAGGGCAGTGGATGTGTAACATATGCCAGCACAGCTAGCTGGACTTTAGTAAAGAATTATATGTTATTTGTATATCAAGCTGATTTGTGCGATGCTAGTGTTGAAAAATGTATCTATAAAGCCGTTTGTGTTAAAAAATGTACCAACAGTGGGTGTATTGTAATTGATTAAAAGTATATGTTTTAACAATGGATACTGGAAGAGAAGAGGTTAGTCTCAATCCAGCTAACTATGAGAAATAGTAATAAATTAATTTAGACCATAAAGATTGTATCTTCTTGTTATGACTGCAGCCAGAGAATGGTTTATTTAGTTTCTGTAGGAAGAGTGGAAGTGTTTATTGTTTTATAACTTCCAGATGTTATAACACATCTTAGCAAAGCTCTACATGTGTATATGGTAACACATGTTTGAGAGTCTGCTTCAGTTTCTAGTAATGGGGGTAGTATGGGAACCAGACGTCAGGTGACCAGATGCATGTGATGTCATTCTGTAATCCAGGACAAAAATTGTGTTTTAATACTAGATGAGACTGAAGTCTCACAGCACTCTGTTTTTGCAACCTGACAAAGAAGGAAGGTCACTCACCTACTTCATCATGCCTTGCCCTAGTAAGTGACCAGGGAATAGTAATTATTTTAGGTCAGTCAGGAAAATATAGTGAGATTAGTTAAGTACTGTTTCCTGTAACTGTGTGAATCTATTCATTTGTGTTATATTAATATTACTGTGATGGATACTCTGGTGTTTACTGCAAATAGATATTGAATATTTTCATGTTCTTTTATTATTGATTATTAAATATATTTAAATTTTTCATTGTGGCTGGTTCTTTAGAGAATATTTTAACCTTTGAGAGTACTCATATCTATTTGACAACTCTGTGGCCACTCCTGAAAGCCTTAATGCATTTGTCAGAGCTCTACCATTTGCATTAATACCAATTTCACTCAGTATAATTGGGTACCCTTATAAGAGCCTTAGAGGAGCTGACCTTGGAGTTTCTAGTGGCAGTAACTACCTTATAGTCTGGGCAGAAGAGGGCATAGTTAGTAAATCTGTGCAGCCTTTCCCAGGTGTGTGTGTGTTAAAATCAAATTGCAAAGTGTGTGTGTGTTAGCTGCTTGAGGAGGGACATGAAGTGTGCTGGAGAACTTGGCTTGGACACTCGGCCGATGACTCAACTCTACAGCTGTGCCAGTGGGGAGTCTTATTGGGGACCTGCAGGGAGAGAGAGAGAGAGAGAGAGAGAGACAAAGAAATCCAGACCCTGGACCAAGTGTGTTCCCTGTGAGTGCTTAAGGGAAACAGTGCTTGATGCAGAGAGCTGCATCTGGAAAAATTGTGTGTATCTATTTTTGTTCCAAGTGAACATCCCTCTCCAGTGTCAGTGGTGAGGATTAAGGCTTCTTGATTACTGGCCCAGAGAGGGGATATCACAGTGATAACTGCCTTTTTCAGTTTATCATAAAAAAATAATAATAACAATAATCCAATTCTGAAGAAAATTAAGTGGTAAAACAATCCTAAAATTTGAGATTAAGAAATTCAGAGCATTGGTCTACTCAAAACAAACAAGGGTACTTGACTACAGCCACTCCAAAGTAACTTCATCCTATTCAGAATTTCAAAGCAGAAGTCTACTCTGGAAAGAAGTGGGAACACACACTACACACTCACACAGAGTCATATATCATGGTATGTCTATGACAGCAATGTAGCCATGTTACCTACATCATACATTTATGGTCTACAAGGAAAATGAAGCACCTAATGAAAACCTGTGAGAACACAGGGATGCTGGAACTGAACTACAGAACCAAATAATGTTAGACAATGTTAAATACTGCACCAATCTGCTGATTTTTGTTTCAAACAATAAATCTGGCATTGTAAGTAAGCTTAATACTTTAAAAGAGATCCTTATAGAGCAAGATGAATAGCTAAAGGACAGAACATACACATTGTGTGTGTGTGTGTGTGTGTGTGGCAAGAAAGCTGAATAGCTAAAGGACAGAACATACACAGAGTGTGTGTGTGTGTGTGTGTGTGTGTGTGTGTGTGTGTGTGTGTGTGTGGCAAGGAAGCATGAAGGTAACCAGTGGTGTCCCCCCAGGGCTCAATGTTGGGACAGACTTTCTTTTCCAGCATTTAGTTTTCAGATGTCCATACCAGCAACAAAGCCCTCTGGCAGAAGGCTACAAATTGGAAGATATTGTCAAGCTTGCCCCCCACCCCACACCAGGCTGACGCCATAATGTTTCAGCAAGAACTTACATGCCTAAATAACCTGGTGTACTGAAAATGGGCTCAAACTTAAACACCCCCCCCCCCAAAAAAAACATTACATTTGGTAAATATCCCCTCCAGTAAGCATATAGCACAGACAATACCCAAATTTAAAATTAAATTGTTATTACGGACATTGAATAAGGATTTGATAATTCCCCCATTTTTGATCATCATGAGACAACAGTAATGAGAATGTTATGAGAATGTTAGTTAAGAGATCATTCCCTTATATTCAGCATTGATAAGGCCAATTACTGAGCACACCATCCCCTTTGGGTTATGCCTCACTAGATATATAAAACAATCAGAAATTCTTCAGAGATTCCTAACTAAGATGATCTTGGTTATAAAGACCCTAAGTTACTAAGGGAAACTGGAAGCAATATCATTTTACTCAGTATCTTACAGACTCTTGAGGGGAGATATATGGCTTACCTTCTGTGCCACTACAGATCCAATTGTCCAGGATCTATTGTATCTCTACAAGTCTGCTAGTTCTATAAATACCAGAAACAGACCTAAATCTTACAAGCAGATAATACGGTGCCTCACACACCTCTTTAACAGGATTCCCCTTCAGATTTAGCAGTGTGATACACTCTCATTATTACATGGGGACCTATAAATTCACCCTAATGGGTCCCCACAAATTCACCATGGTTTAATAGCCTAGCCCTCCAAGAGAAAGGAGAAATGGCCTAACAGTGGATACTAGTAAGGTAAAATACCTAATAATTTATAAAAGCTGTAATCTTTATAACATAGTTCCTGGTACTGTTTGTCTAAAGATGTACCTGAAAGGATACTCTTCCCTGTATCAATCTCTGTTAAATATCTTTACTGGTACCTGTATTCATTTGCTGACTTTGGCTCGAATCATGGTTGCAAAGGGTCCACGGAAGTCCCTTCATCTGTATAACAAATAAATAAATCCCAAAACCTATCCTAATATGACATACAATTTGCTGAAGCATGACAGCTTCAATTAATTGGTTTTGTACCGATGTCATTTCCTACTTCTGAAATTGTTACACACTACAGGATGCAAAAGTTTTACAAAACATAAGCATTCCTCTTTTCTTCACTGTATAGTAATCCTGGAAGCTATTATGTATATGTATGTGTGGGTAGGTGTGTGTGTATGTATGTATGTATGTATGTGTATATATATATATATATATATATATATATGTGTGTGTGTGTGTGTATGTATATATACACATTACATATACATATATAGATATATATAGGATCTAGTAAATTTGGCATTACATTTGACATGCTTATTGTCGACACAACAACCATGTTAAATCAGTAAATGTTGACATTTCAAGTGACAGCTAGGGAGGGCTTATTGTGGAGAAGTGTATTCCCAAGATGCACAGTTGCAACCCCCACATAAGGCACATATATATCTCAAGGAAGAGTTTCTGGGGCTTATTTGGTGATTGTGGAGAAAAGTAACCCCAGGATGTGCTGTGTCAAATAATTTACTATCGCATTTGTGATTATAATAATGTTGAATCCAAGAATAATAGCAGAAAATTGCAAACCAAGAATTTTGAGGACCATTGGAACTAACAATGTCAAACATCATATCTCCTGACCTGTGCAGAAACAAGTGCTAACATAGGTCCAGAAGGGGAGCAAGTCCAGCTGTTCATTCCCTGGTCCTCGACATTCCCGGCTTGTGACCTTCTTGTCTTGTTATTCCCAGATTCAACATTGTTAAGATCACAAATATGACAGTAAACCTAGCAAATCCCATCCAAGGAAGACCAGTCAGTACCATTCTCCAGTATAAACACATCTCCTTCCTTCAAGGACTATAGCCCCATCTGTATGAATGAACATAGTTATAGTAACAGAAGTAAAACTACATCAAAAATCACTCTGATTTTTATACAAACAACATTTACACTCACCCAGTAAAACAAAAAGCTATCACAGCTATCATAAGTGTAAGCTACCAAACCACACCGGCATACAACTCATTTATTGCTTAACAAATGCAACAGAATATTTATCTCATAAACATGCAGAGAAGTCATAACAAACACCATTAAGAAGCTGGCAAAATGTAACTATTCCACTGTTAACTCTCTTCTCTCTCTCTATATATATATATATATATATATATATATATATATATATATATATATATATATCTGTATATAACAAAATGTTGGGGGGTTAGGAGCCCTAATATGCATACAGCATTCAAAGTATCAAAGTAATGATAAAGCAAAATATTACTAATTGGTAGGTGGCTGCATTCAAATAACGATGACAAAAAAAAAGCATTTAGTGATTTGACAC
The DNA here is from genome assembly GCF_019279795.1 of Protopterus annectens. Classification (NCBI taxonomy): domain Eukaryota; kingdom Metazoa; phylum Chordata; order Ceratodontiformes; family Protopteridae; genus Protopterus; species Protopterus annectens. The sequence goes on from NC_056749.1 coordinate 418,448,520, forward strand.
TGGCAGTACATATCACCGATACTATCAATCATCTAGTCCCAACTCAAACCTGTGTACAAAGCAACAGGGGAGTTACTCTTCTCCACACTAGTCACTTATTCCTCCTTATATTCAACCTGATGGGTGTTTCTGAGAGCCTGTGTTCACAGCACTGTGTATTTATGAAAAAACAGTTGCATATTTGTCCCAGACACCTTAATGTATGAAACATTAAAGATTTCACAAAAGTATAAAGTCTGTCTTAGTAATTAAATCTACAGTAAAGTCTTGGTTTCTTTGTTTTTTTTTGTTGCTTGAGAGTTCTGGTTAACTGAGAGTTGACTGTTCAAGTTCTGCATGCCATATTTGGCTTATGTTGTGTGTGTATTTTATAGATCAGAATTTTGCAAAGCACACACTCAAATGGGTATAAGAAGTCGAAACATGACTGGAAGTTGTTACAGCTATCTCAAGTCAATATTGTACTAAGCACATCAAGACACTACCTCAACCATACTTCTAAATGTGCAGTTTATATATAAACCAGTGTGATCATTAATCGTAGAACTGGTGAAAATATATACCTACGAAATTAATAAGCATATCAAAAAGTGGCAGTTCAGTGTTCTCTTCCAAACACACTATTGTTCTCTCTCTCTTTTTTTTTTTTTTTTTTTTTTTTTTTGAGCACACTTTCTTGTGTGTTTGTTCTGGATAAACAGCTATGGAAGCCTGCAAGATAAAGGCTAAGTATAACTAATACCCTAGTGCACCACACAGCATGGACAGTACAGCAAAAGATGTATAAATATAAGGGCAAATATTCTAAATCAGTGCAACACAATCTGCAGCTCACCTGCAACTCAGCACACATAGTACAACAGCATATAAACGAGATGTATGGTGACACTGCAAAACTGTAGCTTTATAAAGGCAAAGAGCAGCTGAACAAGTAGGTACAGGAAAGAAAGATCATGTAAATCATTAAACAGTATGACTGACCCCTCTCTCAATCCAACCCACCTACCCATAATGCCAAACATGTCATCAACAATTGCAAGCACTAGCCTAACAAAAACAAAAAAATAGTGTGGTTAGGCTGCAGCCTCACCCACACCCCCAAATAAATAAACAAATAAGCAGCTGAAGCAGTCACAATCTTTCTATAAGATTAAGGGGGAGATTTGGAATTCTGCTTTTATGTTGCTTGTTTTTCATTTAGTGCTGTTTCCCTCTGAGCTTTGTGAAGGCAAGTCACCATTCTAACCTGAAGAAAAGCATATAGTTTAGTGGCAAAAAGGAGCATGACTATTCATATCATTAAGAACTCTTCTGAAAAGGTGGTTCCTCGGAGAGTCAGTATGTTGCACTATGGTTAAGACTGTATGCTGCTCTTCTTGGCAAATGTTAAAAATCTGCATACGGTACATTGTTGCTTTATCACCTGTATATACTCTTTGAAAATGATATGTAATGGAAAAGGAAAACAATAAAGAAATATTGAGAAAAAAAATCTGCATAGGGAACATTTCACACTTAACCTGCATAACAGTGTTATGCACCAAGTTAATAACAAGCTGCCCGATGGCAGGAATACTACTGTCTCATGGGCAAAGAAAACACTCAAGAGGGAAATGCACAACACTGCTGCAATACGAAAATCCTTCAGATTTAATTTGTAACACCTATGATGCTACTTGCAATACCGTAAACGTACCGCATAATCTGTCCAAAATTAAGCGTGTGTGAAAGTGGCTTTCAGTCTTCATATACATTTTGTGCAAAAAGTTTTGAGCGTTTTGTTGACTCTTCTAAAATTATATAAATATTTCTCACGTCTGTATCGCTGAAAAGTCATTATTGTAACAAAGGAGGGTGAAAAACTAAATATACTGGAAAAGTTAAAGTTACTAGCAATAACAGAGCACGGACATCGCTTACCATTAATGCAGCCACTGCAGACCCACGTTAAATAAAATACTCCACAGATTTACAGGATGCGATCGAACACTTGTGATAACACCATTCTGTTACTAAGGGTAAGGGGTCGCTCCCCTTCCTCGCTGATACACTGGTGAACACTGCTCCAAAACACAATAGCCCAAACAGGAAATCCACTCACCGATACAGGAGGGATGAAGTGAGCGCAACAGCACTACGACTACAGTCCACAATCCAACAGTGGACGATTGTTGCCTGCTCGAACCATTCCAGGTACCCCTGTGGCGTGTATAATCCACTCCGGTTGTGTCCGGTCCATTAACAACACGGCTATCCCATCTCAAAAAAAATAACAATAATCTGAAGTGAAACTACTAACAACCAAGACTCCGGCGTGCCTCGCCGGCAATGTACTGTAAGATATTATTCTTAGTGTGGTGGCGGTTTCTGAAGGGCAGGAAACAAGACAGTAACACGGCCTCGGGTCTCCACGCAGCACCATCTGAGGACAGGAGGGGACTCGAGTCTCCAGCAGCAGGTCAGCAGAGGGGGGGAGGGGGGTTATTATTAGCAGGGTTCCCGCCCAGCGCTATGGCTTTCCCGTTAGATGTATGCATTGTGAAGACTAAGGCTAAGCAAGAATGGCAGCTTTCGCAACCAGAAAACAATGGAAGGGTCTGATTTCCTAATCAATTAAGTAACTATCCAAAACCAAGTGTGGCTGGAAATATGCATATAATACTGCTAAGGGACTTGTATAAATAAACACAGCTCAAAGCTTTATCTCCGATTGAAGTTTTTTTTTTTTTTGCATTTTCTGTTCCTTTAGAAAGTTGCATACATCAGAATTGAAACTTGCAGTGATGAAGCCATACTCCTCTAGTTATGCGTTTTAGGTGGAAGTCAAGTATGAACAGCTTGACGTGAGTAAATACTAAAACACATAGTAAAATCATTGTGAAAAAACGACTGACTCAGAGTCGTAACAGATATTCATCGCTTCGTCTAAAATACGGGAAAGTATTCCCGTAAACCCAAACCGCAGCTTGCACTGTAACAATTCAATTTAAACCCGCAGTTAAATAAAAGGAAATTATGACTGTTGAGTCGATCACAAAATACGTGCGTGTGGGAGAAGGTTGGCATCTGTATTTAATATAAAATGTGAAATTACGGGCTTTTTTTTGTGGACTGTATTACTGTTTATATCATTCTGGTAACCTGGGCTGTCAATGAACTTTTGGACACTTTTTCAAGCAGGCTGCTTGGAAAGTACAGAGAAAAAAAAAGAAATTCAGTGAAAACACTGTGTAAATCACATTATATGACTAAAATTACATCATTAAGAGTACTGTCCCACATAGCTTTTAACCTCTTAGCACAAGAAATCTGGACAAAGTAAAAAACAATGAGGGACAAAGACCCACAAATTGGGACTTATTTATAAATACTGCTCTTACAAAATTAGTTGTTAGAATAAAAAGGTTATATGTGTTAGAATGCATTTTCTGAATGATATGAAGTCTGAAACTCAAATTGCGTTCATTATTTAGTGACCTCAGTCCTCAATGATTTGCTAGAAATCCACAAGTTTGTTTTATGAGGACGAGACCAAAAATATGAGCCAAAAAGTTCTGCGAAAATCTGGACAGTTGAGAGGTATTACATCTGTTTTCTGAATATGAGCCAAAAAGTTCTGCGAAAATCTGGACAGTTGAGAGGTATTACATCTGTTTTCTGAAGGCATGAAAACAACACTTAATTTATTTTATATATTGACATTTGTTAACCGGGTTGGTCCTGCTGGGCTTGTGACCCATTTTCAGAGGAGACCCGAGGAAAAAAGCTTCAATAAATACACGGTAAAAATACATCACAATATAAAATGCTTAATTACGTTCACGTGGCTATAATAGACAACTAGAGAAGTTTTAAAATTGGTTGTACAGCAAAAGTAAAGTACAGAGTAGAAAAAATAATCAAAAAGGAACACAAGTATTATATATAGAGAGACAGGACTTATATACAAAGACATTTTTTGAGTCCCTTATTTTAGCCTTTCACTGTGATTAACTTTTCAAGGGTGTCTTTTGTAAGTGGCCACCCTCATTTTAGAGTATCTTTAAATTTTAGAATATTTTTAAACATTTATTTGGTTGTTATATTAAACGCATACAGTTATTTCATTCTTCATAGTACACATTATACTATATCAAGATGTATTAAAAACATTTATTTGGTTGTCATATTAAACACATACAGTTATTTCATTCTTCATAGTACACATTATACTATATCCAGTTGTATTAAATCTTATACCCTTCTTAAAGCAACCATTTATTTATATGTTCAATTAAACTGGATTAAACTTAGCAACTATATACATTTTTATTTATTTATTTAACATTTGTTGACCGGGAAAGTCCGACTAGGTTCCACAGATCCTGTTTTCAGCGGAAGCCCAGTGAGAAATGCTCCAGAAGCATGTCTTTAGAATGTGGGAGGTTCATAGGTTTATACTAGGCTATCTGCCCTAAGGCGTTTATAAGCCTAGCTCAAAGTTTTGTGGCTTACGCCACCCCTTATGTTAAAAAATACTGTGCCCATTAGTTTGTTGTGCCTCTGTCCAGCAGTGACACAGAGATGATTCCCGGGGTAAACCTACAATCTCCCATCCACCGGTCAAGATTCCAGTGAGGTGCTCTGCCTCACATGGACCGGGATTTTATTCCACAGCATAGGGAGTCTCTGGGTGACAAATCTATCCCTCCAGCATGTCCTATTTATATCCGTGCTAAGGTTTAAGTCGCTTGCTCTAGTGGATCTGGTAGATTTGGATTTTTTGAGGTGGAGCATGTCCATTAATTCCGGGTTGGACATGGCCTGGTATGTCAGGCACAGGTCACCTCTGAACAGACGGTATGCGACTGAATAGAGCTGGAGTTTCTTCAGTCTGGCAGCATATGACAGATTTTGGAGTCCCTTTATCCTTTTGGTGAGGAACTTTTGGGGTCTCTTCAATTGCTGCAGGTCTCGGGTGAGATACATCCCGAATGGGGCATTGTACTCGATCATTGGTCTGATAGGTGAAGAGTACAGGGGAACAATGACCTCACTTGATCTGGATGTGAATCCCTTCATGATCAGGTGGGCAATGTAGAAGGTCTTTCTAACCACTTTAGCAATGTGAGTGTCAAAAGAAAGGCCACTGTCAACCTGGGTCCCCAGGTCCCTGATAACCTCTTCTGTGCTTAGTGGATTGCCACCTATATGGTAGCTTGGGGTTACCTTGTTTTTCCCGAAGGGTATGACTATACATTTTTTGGCATTTAACTTCAGGCCATGGCTCTGGCACCAGCTATCAGTTTCCGTGAGACCCATCTGAAGAATATCTGTGTCCGATGTACTTTCCACTATGGCGCCCAGTTTGCAGTCATCTGCAAACTTTGTCAGCCATAGTCCTCCTATGTTTGCCTGTACTTCTGAGAAGTAGATGCTGAACAACAGGGGGCCAAGGACTGAGCCCTGTGGGACACCACTTGTGACCGGCTTGGAGTCTGACATGGCGCCAGCAACTCTAACCCTGTGGGTTCTGTCCTTTAGCCAGTTTGCAACCCATCTTGTGACATATGGGTTTACATTTAAGCTGGTAAGTTTCTCTATAATACCCGAGTTTGGTATTGTGTCGAAAGCTTTTGCAAGGTCAAGGTAGGCTGTATGGACTGCCTTTCCCTCATCAATGGCCTTGGTGACTGTTTCGAAGAAGTCGACCAAGTTCAAAAGGCATGATCTGCCCTTGACAAAGCCAAACTGGGTCGGGTCCAATGTCTGCAAGTCCCCTATGTCTTTGTTTATGAGTTCCATTATGATCCTCTCCATAGCTTTGCAGACCAGGCTTGTTAAGCTTATGGGGCAGTAATTACCAGGGTCTGTAGAGGCACCGCCTTTGTGGAGTGGGACCACAGTTGCCGTGCGCCACTCCTTGGGCACGTATCCTGTGGTAAGGCTAAGATTAAACAGCTGCCTTATGTGCGGGTTTAGTTCCTCGTTGAGTTCGTGTAGCACACAGCCGGGTACACCATCCGGTCCCATTGATGCTGTGTTTTTAGCTTTAGAGAGAGCAGCTTTCACCTGCGCATTTGAGATGTCTGGGAGGCTACACTCCGCTGGGATAGTTATCTCTCCTTTTGGGGTGGAGAGGGGGGTGAAGTTTGCACTGAACCTGTCTGCCAGTATGTTGGCAATGTCTGTGGGTTCAGTGATTTTTGTATCATTTTGGACTAATTCTGAGCATATCTGGGAGTTTCCACCCAGGTTTCTAACATAGCTGAAGAAGGCTTTATGATTGTCTTTTGAATCTATGGCAATTTTTCTCTCAAAGTTGGCCTTGGATGATTTTATGAGTGCTCGTATTTTTGCTAATAATGATCAAGGGTGTCTTCTCTTTTATGGATTTTGCTCTATCATGTAACAGTTTTCTCCTCTTATTGTAAAGTTTGTTTATGGCTGGGGTCCACCAGACTGGACGTTTGCCCTTAGTGGAAAGAGTCTTGGTTTTATTAGGGATTGCCTGATCCATGCAGTCCTGGAGGTGTTCAGAGAAGGCATTTGTAAGGGCTTCCGCAGCTTGGGTTGTGGTTTCTACTGGCTCGGGGGCCTTGAAGGATACCACACCAGTCTTGAGTAGTGTGAAGTTTGCTTTAGAGAAGTTCTTCACTGTGGTCTTTTTTGTTTGGGATGGGGGCGGGATGTGGATTTCCAGTGAGATTAGTTTGTGATCTGATCTCACCAATGAGGGATATACTTCCGGTGTGGAGCATTTTGTCCCCATGTTTGTGATGATGAGATCTAGTATATTTTCTCCTCTTGTGGGAACGGTGACTAGTTGTTCCATGGCATTTGAATTTATGAACTCCAGGAACCTTTGGGCTAGAAAGTTGGGGCTTGAGTAATATTCCCAATCTATATTCGGGTAGTTGAAGTCACCCAATATAATGGTGTTTGGAGATACATTTATACCCTCCAGTGTCTTCAGGAAGGCTGTGTGGGGTTCCTGAGTTTGAGAGGGTGGCCTGTAGCATGCTACAAATTGTAGAGCAGTTTTGCCTATGGTTAATTGCACCTGGATGGTTTCCGATGCTTTGTGCGTTGCCACCAACCTGGAGGTGTGGGTATCCTTGATGAATATGGATACACCCCCTCCTTTTGTGATGTGGTCCGGGTTTTGGGGCCGGAACGCATGATATGAGGTAAAACCTGATAGTGCCGGGTGCTCTCAGGAGTCTTGAACCAGGTTTCAGTCACAGCACAGACATCGATGTTCTCCATACTGAGAAGGGCCTCGAAAGTGCGTGCATTTTGAGATTTAGACTTCTGGCATTGAGCAGCATTACCCTTAGTTTCTTCCCATTTTTGTTTTCTAGGGTGGTAGGTTTAGAATTTGAGCCTTGCCTAAAAAGGCACTATGGGGTGGCAAGAGCCTTAGCCAATATCCGGAATCCCAGGGGTGACAGGTGCAAGCCGTCCCTTGCAAAGCAGCATGGCTTGTCAAGCATGTCATCCCAGGCAGACAGACACTAGATCCCCTTTGAATGACACCAGAAATTAAGCCAATTGTTAAAGCTGATCATCTTGTCTCTATGTTGTGGCATCATTCTTGGTGAAGGAAGGATACTGCTCAGGGTCAGGGTCATACCTGCCTGGGCTACATAATCAGAGAGCTCCTCTATGTCTCTTTTCATGTAGTCCAGGGAGGTACGTCTCAGGTTGTTCACACCAGCATGGACAATGACTGTGTCATATTTGTACTTGCTGTGGAGTGACCCGAGTGCTTGTGTTATGTGGCGGATTCTAGCGCCCGATAGGCAGCTTACTGTGACCCTCTCCTTGTTCAGCCTGGTGAGTGGGACGTCAGTGTGTCTGACTATGGAGTCACCTATGACAAGTATGTTTGGTGTTGTATTTGGCCTTAAGGGCTGTGACTGCTTTGTACACTGATTTTGTGTTTTATGTGTTGCCTGTGGTGTGTCATGAGGTGGCGGTTGCTTGGGTGTCTGCTTTGGAGGCCTCTGCTGTTTAGGTAAATTTTTGCTCAGAGCCTCCGAGTATGTCTTTGTGTGTTTATGTGTTTGATTCATTGTTGTGATAGCTTTATGTGAGACTGGTTTTGTGGTGTGTGTAGTTGCCTTCTCCTCCTGTCTGGTCTTGCCAGTCCTGAGTTGAGAGAGCTCAGCCCCCAGTTTGGCTAAATAGCTGCATCTCTCGCAAGTATTTGTGTTATGTGGGAGGAGGAGAGGGTTGTCTGTGTACATGAGGCAATTGTAACATTGCCTCAATATTCCCAAATTCACCAACTGGACAGGAGAGGACACCAGCATCTGGCCCTTCGACATGCTAGAGAAATTAAGAAGTTAGTGGGTGTAACTGAATAAGAGTGGACTTAGTAAGGAAGTGGGTACTCCTGGGGGGGGGGGGGGTTGCTAGTGAGAGACTTTGTATAACACAGAAGTGCTAAACCTGAAAAGAAGATGCTTTTGAGACAAGTGCTAAGCTTTTTTTTTTTTTTTTTTTTGAGAAAAAAAAAAAGCTTTTAGGAACAAGTGCTGCGCTTTTTAGTTAAGGGATATACTGTTTAGATTACTAGTAGAGCAGTTCTAAGGGAAAAGGTGAAGAACAGACTTTATGGAGCCAGTAAAAGTTTAAACTTGTTAAACCAGCGCTGCCCGATGCTGCTCTAGTGGCAACTCCGCGCTAAATCGCGCTAAAGCACTCTAAAGCATGCTTGATAGCAGGGGCTGGAAGGAGCCAGGAATTGACCCAAAACGGCCAATAAAACTACAGTTTCAAGTCAGTAACCACTCCCACAGAAACCGGAGTACCCGGTTATTAATAAACAACAATGTAAATCCATGGTTTATTAGATTATTACTAGTGGTCAAGTCCTTCTTGTACACTTTGAACTGCTATCGAGTTATTTTCTTCATTAAACAATGTACATTATATAGGTTCATATATAAATTTCCAGATATGTTTGATATTGCAGCACTTTCGATTTATTAAGCTTAAGAACATTAAACAAAACCAAGTTTTTCATAACTGAAACACTTTCTGCCCATACAGTTTGTATGGAATAATTCACCTTTCCCCAATATTCCTTCAAAGAAACACATTAATGTCTTTTAAATCAGCCTTAATTTCTGTTTTACATCTCCAGCCTATTACTTGGGGATCTTTATTTTTGTAATTGTGTTTGGGGTATGAAAAGCTGTATGCAAACAGTCCCAAGTAAACGTCTTCCAGTACTGGTTTGATAATGTCTCCCAGCAGATTTTAACATTAGATTTGTATTATTCTCTAAGACGTCTACGAATAGGAAAAAGAGATGCATGCACTTATAAGTGATTTGATGCAATTAATGTAAAAGTGTAGATATGTTTTGTGGTAATGTGTTTCCTACTGTTCTAAATATTTCTTATATTTTTTGCTCTCAGTTCTTGAATTATTACCAGTTCTTAATCTTTTCATAGGCTGAAATCAATATTTAGATTTTTCATAATTTTCAAGTTTGCACTTTAATAACACACCAACCTAAGAACTGTTTACTTTGCACTGTGGCATTTTACTGAGTTGAAATTTATATATATATCTTTTTAGACATACAAAATGGAGTAAGGTTAACCATCTTTCCAGTTTAACATGTCTATATATAACATGTTTAAATATTTTGAGTTTTGAACTAATATAAGGGGAATCTGAAAGTGTGTAAATATTAAACTGAAAGTAGTTATATGAAATGAACCATATCTTGCTATCAATAATTCCTAATGGGGAATATATCTTTATCTTATTTATATTAATTAGTGACTCATGAAGTTATTTCATATTTGCTTTATAGTTTTTCTCAGGCAGGAGGTCAATTACCATTTGAGGCTAGAGCATAGGTTTCTAAGTCAGGTTTAATGCCACCTTTGTACTGTGATCTTATATGATATTTGAATGCAAATCTAGGTCTCTTGAGATACAATAAAAACTTCAGGTGGGTTTAACTAAATGCTTTAAAATGCTTTTTTACTTGGAGTCAGTGCCATAGTTTGAATAATATATAATATTTTGGGGAGGAGAACCATTTCTGTAAGTAGTAGTCTATCATCAAAACTAAAGGTGGCTGTTCCAGACTTCAATCTTTTCTAAAATCCTATTGTAATTTTAATTTCTCATTTCATTGCAGCTTTTTCTTACAGTTATTTTTAAGTATCCAGTTTCTTGGGATTCTTGAAAAGTATTACATTCTGCTAGTAATTTGCTTTTTGCATTTATAATGATATTTTTTTCTTATTGTTAAATTTAAGACTGGAAATGTTTTCAAGGTTTGTATTATTTTGTGTATTTCTCTTACAGAATTATTGACATTCATGATAGTTAAAGTAATATCCTTCACCACAAAAACGTTCCAATTCCTTAAAGTGCAAAGGATTTATTATAAAACACTGCTGGTCACATAAAATACAGAATATATTCTCTAGCGCCTTGGCAAACTTGCCTTTAACAGAGTAAGATTTTTTCACCATTCACACTTGCAGCTTTATACTAAATAAAACACACCCACTCAAGTACACAATTAATAAATAAAGAAACAGTATTATTTATATGAAACACTAACTGCTATAAATATATTAATCAACAAATAACTTTCACAATAAACTTTTCCACATACATTCATGATGTAGCCCAATAGGGCTCAATGTATTAAATTTTAAAATCAAACAAGTTTCTTTTTTCCTTAATATATATTTTATATGTTGTTCATTCAAATATTCTCTTTCTTTTACACTATCTAACACTGTCACTTTTAATCCTTCTGGATCACCACTATGGTATTTATTAAAATGCAACACTATGGGACTAGTTTGTTTATTATTTTTTATATCTCTAATATGCTCTTTTATTCTACAAGCAAATGTTCTCTTAGTTTCTCCCACATAAAATTTATTACATAAGCATTTCAAACGATATATAACTCTCTCCGTTTTACAATTAAAGGTTCCATTTGTATGAAATAGGACCCCATTAATTTTACCAAATTCCTTTACTACATACTTACAAATACTGCATTTCTCAATTTCTCCACTTGTTTTACCATTTGCACTTTTGGCATATTAAATTTACTATGGACTATAAAATATTTTATATTTCTCCCTCTCCTATAGGAGAAACACATTCTCTTATCATGCAAAAAGTCCACCTCTCTTTTTACCACATTCCAGCTGTGTTTAACTTGTTCCACAATATTATCCAATAATACGGAATAAGTGGAAACAAAATAAATATATTCACTATCCTTTACACTACCTATAACTTTCCCATGCCCCCTATTTATCTTAACCTTATTTAAACTAACTCTCAAGTCCATCTTCTTATACACCCTTGAATTGAATTTATCAAAACTTTGATTTAATTCCCATTCAACTTGTATTGGATCACTACATAATCTTTTAATTCTATTAAATTCAGTATATGGTATAGACTTTATAGTGTGTGGAGGGTGAAAGCTTTCTCCATGCAAAGTGGATCCTATTCCTTTAAATCTTCTATAAATATAGGAGTTAACATGTTCACCCACTTGTCCCCGTAACACTACATCTAAATAATTACTTCCCGTCCTATTTGTAAACCATCAAATCTAACTCCCATATTATTATTTTGTATTTGATCTAGAAACATTTGAACTTGTTCTTGCCCTCCTTTACAAATAAATATCAAATCATCAATAAAACAAACATATTTACACACATATTTCTTAAATAATTGATTAGTATATATACACACATTTTCAAAATAACCCATGAAGATGTTCACATAACTAGGGGCAAACGCTGCCCCCATTGCTGTACTTTGACGCTGTCTATACAAGCTACCATTAAATTCAAACATATTATTCTTTAAGCACATTCTAATCAAATCCACTATAAATTCTAGTACTGGACTTTCTCCCGTGTAATATTTTATTGCATTTATTCTATCTTGATGTTTTATGTTAGTATATAAACTAACTACATCAATAACCAAAAAATACATATGTTCCCAATATATCTGTTTTATTTTCTCTAATAAATCAAACACATCCCTAATATACAATGGCAATTTATATACTGTTGCTAACAGATATTCATGTAAAAAACATTATATATTCTGCAAAAAACTGCTACTTGCTGACAGTATGGGACACCCTGGTGGATTATTCATACTTTTATGTATTTTAGGTATACAATAAAAACATGCCATTCTAGAATTTTTTATGTTACATTTTTCCTTTACATCCTTATATGAAAAATATTGCAACCTATATCCTTTATCAACCAATTCCTTATATTCCTTTTGTGCTTCTTCATATTCTGTCATACTAATTTTTGCATACACATCCTCCATGTTTAAATGTGTATAACACATTGTTAAATATTGTAAATAGTCTAAAATGACCAATTTCCCACCTTTATCAGATGGTTTAAATATTAATTCAGCCTTTTGGCTCAAATTCATTAAACATTTCCATCCTTCCTTTGTAAGATTATAATTCACTTCCTTTTTACTTTAATAAACTTTTGAAATTCCTTGTCCACATTTTGAGTAAGTGATTTATGAAAATATTTTATACTCTCATTCCTCTGTGGAGGCATAAAATCACTTTTTACTTTTACTCCACTAGTGTCCAATTCACAATATGCATTTACACATTCATCAGAATAACATGAATAAAAACTGTCATCCATACCAATCAGTTCATCACTTTCACTTTCATCCTGCAAAATACTAATCATTTCATTGTTTTTAAAAAGATCCAACAAGTTTAATTTGTGACTACAACAAAAAATATCACCTTTCAGTTCATAAAGTCTGGGTAAAACTGTGGGTATATACTTTAACCCTTTATCCAACACATTTAACTCGCAGTCCGATAGTTCATAGCCAGATAAATTGACTACATACTTACAGTCTGTTTGTTCCCTATTTGCATTGGATACGCTAGTCCCATTTACCCCTTTTAAATGTTCACTGGTTAGTATAACCCTTTTTATACTGTCCCTGTCCATTCCAACTCCGTTTACGATTTGTTTGTACCTCCTAAAAAGTATTCATTCCATTACCATTCCCTGGTTTCGGGAGCATAGGAAACTCTTCTACATCTGTCTCTCCTTCCGTTTGCGACATGCCACTCTCTCCCGAAGTAAAACCTTGTCCTTCTGACATTATTTCTCTTTCGTTCAAACTGCACCTGCTGACATTTAGCCTTCGCATTGGTCATTACTAAGAACACTTGTTTGTTCTTGTAATCACGTATATCTCGATACAGTTTATTCTTTTTACGCTCTATGACCTCTTGTTCAAACACTATTAACTGTTCATTAGTCTTAATGAGAAATTGCTGCAGTTCATCATGCGTTACCTTATTTACAGTGTCTTTACAGACTCCTTTAATTTCTTCTCTCAATTTCTGTTTTTTAAGCATATCTCTTTCCACTAATATATGTACCCATTCCACGCTGCATCTATGGGCTGCTGCTACCCATCTGTCATGAAACTGCTTGTCCTCCACTACAGATAAATCAAAAGGAGTGGAAGGATTTTTAACAGCTCGTAACTCCCGAGGTGTAGTCTCCAGCTCTTCATATCTTTGTAAGCTCTGTAAATTCAGAAACACTGATGTTTCTTTGAACAGCAATTTCTCAATATTAGCATACATGTCTCTAATTTCTGGTGTTACAGTGAGTTCCGTTTTTTTACCCACTTTAGAAAAAGGATTCTGTTGCCATAATTTTCTTTCTTGTTGCCATGTATTGTACACTGTTGAAACACCCTCCTCAGAACTGGGTATTTCTTCTCTGCCTTGTAAAACCAATGAAGTAGATGAGCCATTCGCTCCATTAGAACTTAGCAAGAAGCTATCCATAGACTTCTGCATACTTTCCATAGCTGTTTCCCGAAATATCCTTGGCAACACCAAAAAGGAATCACTGGCCATTCACTTGTATAACCACAGTCTATCAAACGAAACAAATATTCTTCACCACAAAAAAGTTCCAATTCCTTAAAGTGCAAAGGATTTATTATAAAACACTGCTGGTCACATAAAATACAGAATATATTCTCTAGCGCCTCGGCAAACTTGCCTTTAACAGAGTAAGATTTTTTCACCATTCACACTCACAGCTTTATACTAAATAAAACACACCCACTCAATTACACAATTAATAAATAAATAAATAGTATTATTTATATGAAACACTAACTGCTATAAATACATTAATCAACAAATAACTTTCACAATTACCATTTGAGGCTAGAGCATAGGTTTCTAATCAGGTTTAATGCCACCTTTGTACTGTGATCTTATATGATATTTGAATGCAAATCTAGGTCTCTTGAGATACAATAAAAACTTCAGGTGGGTTTAACTAAATGCTTTAAAATGCTTTTTTACTTGGAGTCAGTGCCATAGTTTGAATAATATATAATATTTTGGGGAGGAGAACCATTTCTGTAAGTAGTAGTCTATCATCAAAACTAAAGGTGGCTGTTCCAGACTTCAATCTTTTCTAAAATCCTATTGTAATTTTAATTTCTCATTTCATTGCAGCTTTTTCTTACAGTTATTTTTAAGTATCCAGTTTCTTGGGATTCTTGAGAAGTATTACATTCTGCTAGTAATTTGTTTTTTGCATTTATATTGACATTTTTTTCTTATTGTTAAATTTAATACTGGAAATGTTTTCAAGGTTTGTATTATTTTGTGTATTTCTCTTACAGAATTATTGACATTCATGATAGTTAAAGTAATATCATCTGCAAATAAATTTGTGACTCATAATGATCTCTTTACTTTACTCCTGTTTTTCCTCTTAATAGCCATTGAGATGTCACCCTACTAGTGGACAGTGCTTGACTTTTCAGCTTCAACTTGCTGATGATCAGAGTTTGTCCATAGGAAATCCCTACTGGTGAGTTATGCAGGAAGTGATTCCATTTTGGAGGGAATTTCACCCTTTTTTGAGTAAGTGCAACCTTGGAGTTATTATATATATACGTTTGGGGTTGTGGAGGGATTAACTCCCATATCAGGGCTTGCTCCTCTGCAAAAACATTTTAAAAGTGTTTTTTTTTTTTTTTTTGGCAAGAGGTTTCTGGAAAATGCAATTCGAGGATTCCAGTCCTTAGACCATTCACTTTTGACCACTCTTTCGACCACTCATGGTGGAAGCTTGCTAAGATTTCTATTACAAGCATAAATAGAAGCGGTGATAGGAACAGATCAATATGCCCTTAGATCCACATATGATTTATAAATGTCATTTAATTTATTTATTAATTTTATAAGTCCCTTTGAAAAGTTAAATAAATCTAAGGTGATAGATAATCCCATCTAACTTAGTCAATTGCTTGTTTTAATATCAAACTTATGAATATGTTTCATTATTAACTATAAGTAAGACGTCCTGCTCAATTCTCAGCTAGAGCGTCTTCTGTGTGGAGACATGCATGAATGGGCGTACCTTCGTTGAAGGTTGTGCGCCAGGGCCGGCAACTTGGCATGTAAAAATCTACTGCCAATCATTAGCGGACCAGAGTTCCGCTGTGGCGACCCCTAACCGGGAAAAGCCGAAAGACACAACATTAACTATAGTGTTTAAAGTTAAAATCATTTTGATATTATCTGGGGTTTGTATTTTGGTTATAAATCTAGTTTGATTGTAATTTATAATACCTGGAACATGTTGCTTGATTCTAGCTTAATTATAGATACAACAGTTATAATCTATATTTAACAGAGAAATTGTCCTATATGAGACACAAGAAATGGGATCTTTATTATCCTTGATTGTTGGAGTGATGAGAGAATGTTTTCAAAAGGTGGTATCTATATTTGCTTGAATGTCACCTAAAACTTTACAAAGGAATACTACTTCTTCCAGAATGAGTCCATCTATTCCAGTGGTTATTTAAAAATCTTTTATTTTATTTTTAATGTCTTTAAATCTCACCATTTTTTTTATATTTGCTTTGGCCTTTTTTGAGTTCTTATTTCTTTATTTTTATATTGAATTTCTTAACAAAATCCACAGGTAATGGATTTAATTTTTGAATTCATTAAAGTTTCTGTTTTGACATTATCTTAAACTTCTGATTCTGTTTATGTGGTTATGTCAAGAAGATGTTTTTGATCTCTTAATTAAGTTATGCATTACTCTTGCAAATATTATATAGTTTTGAAGTTTTAATCTTTCTGGCACTAAGGCAGCCTTATGAGATAGAATTGCTTGGTATTCCTAGGTTTGTGGTTTTGTTTGATCAAATACGTTTTCTATCCTTACTAGAACTTGTATATTGTAATATAAAGTTTATTTTGTATATTGGGTATCTCATTTTCCCACTCTCTGAATGTCGTGTCATACCACCCTACTACTCTTCTGTATAAATATGCATTTTAAGGAGTCCCACATTATTATTTTACTGGTATCTTCTTTATTACTGAAGTCCATAAAATTGCCAATTTCCTTTTTAAACCATTGCTTAACTTCCTTTCAACTAAGCAGACTGGGATTCAAGTAAACAATGACAATTTATTCAAGTCTGATGACATTTTAACTATTATTGAGTAATGGTATGAAACATGGCATTGTATACTTTTGAAGACTTGTACATTGGATATTAAGCCATTTCAAATTAAGATCATATCAGTTCTAGACTCTCATCATAAAGCATTGAAAGAATAATAGTCTAATGAGTCCACTTCCTTTAGTTGAACTGTATTATACCTAACAACTTCAATTCCTCAGTGCTTTAGAAAGAGCAGATATCTGTAGATCATTTGATATACTACCCTCTTATTTATCAAACCACTCTTGAAATATCCATTATTATACCACCTTTCATCTTGTTTAAAATTATGTTAAGATGTTTCTTTGCTGTTTATGTTCACATTCCTGGAAACCAGGAAAAGACTGGCCAATGTCCAAATTCTATTACTATATTCTGTTGTTACCATAGTGAGCATGCCATCTCCGTCTTGCTACTTATAAATAATCTTGGGCATAATCCTGTTCTTTTATCATAAAATGAATGATCCTGTTCTTTATTTCTTAAAGGAGGCTTGAGCTAGAATATCACACTAACCAAATTTTAATTTTCCATTATCTGTATGTGTTTCCTCAAGAAAATAACTTGTGATGCTTTAGTTTTAAGATTTTTGTTAAGACATCCTCTCTTTTGGTTATTATCTAAGCCATTAATATTTATGTTTAAGTAAATACTTACAAACATACATCCTTATTATGTGAAACACATGCATTGTAAGGAAAAGGATTTTTTTAATCCAAATCTTTCACAAAAAACATTCTAACAGAGAGCATCAGTGCATGGTCACTCACCAATATGTTTCCTGTTAATTTCTGAAACTTGCTAGATAAATTTACTAACCCATTTTCAACCACAGACATAGGTTCATAGGTGTATACTAGGCTAATAACCACTAGGGCCCTTATAAACCTAGCAGTATAACCCAAATATGACCCACAAATTTGATTTATATAGGAGGTGATTTACTGACTGTCTCTGTCCATTAGAGACATGGGCACCAGACAAGGGGTACATTTCTGATTATTCATTGGTCCAAGCTGTGCTTAAATTAGGTTAAGGAGGAACTCTGCTTCACATGGATGGGCAACCTGTTCCAGAGAATGGGAATTCTCTGAGAAACATATCTGTCTCTCCAACATATCCCATGATTCTCTGAGAAACATATCTGTCTCTCCAACATATCCTATGATTCTCCGAGAAGCATATCTGTCTCTCCAACATATCCTGTTTATGTCCAAATCAAAATTTAGGTCTTTCAGTCTAGTAGTTTTGATGCTGTTTGTTTTGCAGATGTGCAAAAGTTCATCAAAACAGAGGCCATGGATGCCTTATATGCCAGGCAAAGATCACATCTGAGTAGTCTGTATGATACAGAATAAAGAGACAGGGCATTGAGGCGATCAGCATAGAACATTTTGTTTACTCCCTGCATTCTTTTTGTAAGGAACCTCTATGAATTTTCCATTTGCTGCATGTTTCTGGCCAAGTACATACTAAGGGGAGGTGAGGTATTATACTCTAGGATTTGTCTGATAAAGGCCAAATAAAGTGATATGATGACCTCTCTGCACCTAGATGCTATGCTCTTGCTTATAAGCTGAGCAACATAGAAGGCTTTTCCTACCACCTTGCAAACATGTTGCTCGAAGGCTGGGCTACTATCTGCATGAGTTCCCAGATCCTTGACTAGTGAATCAATATTTAGGGGTGTTTTATTGATGAGGTACTTATCTGGAATGGATGACTTCCCAAAAGGTACTGTGACAACCCCCCTCTGGGCCAGTAATCAAAGAGCCTAAATCCCTCACCACTGACACTGGTGAAGGATGTTCACTTGGAGCAAAGATAGATACACACAGTATTGTCAGATGCAGTTATGTGCACTAAGTACAATTTCCCTTAAGAGCACATAGTGAAAACATTCAGTCCGGGGTCTGAGTCTCCCCCTCTCCAGGCCCCCAGTAAGACTCCCCATTGGCATAGCTATAGAGTTGAGTCCTCAGTCGAGTGTCCCATACCAAGTGTTCCACCACCCTCTCTGGGAAACCACTGCTCTTTGTCCCTGCTCCAAGTAGCTGACATACATTCTTTGAGATTTGGTTTTCACACATACACCTGAGAAAGGCTGGCACAGACTTACTACCTACCCCCTCTGCCCCGACTATAAGGTAGATACGGCCACTAGGACATTCCAAAGCCAGCTACTCTAAGGGTCTTACACAGGCACCAAATTATACAGAGTAAAATTAATACTAATACAAATAGTAGTTTTTGACCAATGCAGTAAGGCTTTTAGGAGTGGCCTCCTTGTCAACAAATAAATATAAGTACTCTCAAAGGTTAACATATTCTCTAAAGGACCAGACACAATGAAAAGTTTAAATATATTTAATAATAAAAGAACATGAAAATACTGAATATTTATTTACAATAAACACCAGAGTTTCAGTGACAGGAAATATTAAAAATAACACAGATGGATAGAGTCACACAGCTGAAGAAAAACAGTACTTAACTAATTTCACTATATATTTCTATTCCCTGATTACTTGCTAAAGCCAGGCAAGATGAAGTGAGTGAGTGATCCTTCTATGTCAGGTTTCAAAAACAGACTGCTTTGAGACTTCTGCCTCATCTAGTATTCAAACATCATTTTAGTCCTGGATTACAGAATGACATCACTCACATCTGGTCATCTACCTTCTGGTTTCCATACCACCTCTTTTACTAGCAACTAAAGTTAGTAAAACTAAACCAAGTGGTGTCCCACAAGGCTCAGTCCAGGGACCTCTCTTGTTCAGTATATATTTCTCGGAGGTACAGGCCAACACGGAAGGACTGTGGCTGACCAAGTTCGCAGATGGCTGCAAACTGGGCGCCATAATCGACTCTCCAGTTGACACAAGCATCCTCCAAAAGGGCCTCATAGAAACAGACAACTGGTGCCAGAGTCATGGCCTCAAGCTAAATGCCAAAAAGTGTATAGTCATCCCCTTTGGCAAAAACAAAGTGCCCACAAATTACCACATAGGTGGTAATCCATTAAGTACAGAAGAAGTAATTAGGGACCTGGGGACCCAAGTTGATAGAAATCTCTCATTTGACAACCACGTGGCCAAAGTGGTTAGAAAAACATTTTATATAGCCCACCTAATCATGAAGGGATTCACATCTAGATCAGGGGACGTCATCGTGCCTCTTTACTCATCCCTCATCAGGCCCATAATTGAGTACAATGCCCCTTTTGGGATGTACCTTACCAGACACCTGCAGCAACTGGAAAGACCCCAAAAGTACCTCACCAAGAGGATAAAAGGGCTCAAACAGATACCATATGCTGCCTGGTTAAAGAAACTCCAGCTCTACTCAGTGGCATACCGCTTGTTCAGAGGCGATCTGTGCCTGACGTATAAAGCCATGTCCAACCCGGAATTAATGGACATGCTGCACCTCAGAAAATCCAAATCCCATCGAGCTACGCACTCGAGAGAATTGAACCTCAGCACTGAAATAAATAGGACATGCTGGAGGGACAGATTCATAACCCAGAGGCTCCCTTCACTCTGGAATAAAATCCCAGTCCAGGTTAGGCAGAGTCCCTCATTGACCGTCTTCAAGAGGAATCTTGATGAGTGGATGAGAGATCATAGGTTTACCCCGGGTATCACTTCTGTGTCACTGTTAGACAGAGGCACAGTATACTAACCTCGAAAAAGGGCATAGCAAAATAAATTTAAAATGGGTGGCGAAAGCCAAACACATTCTGGCTAGGCTTATAAATGCCCTAGGGCAGATAGCCTAGTATGAACCTATGAACTGAACCAGAATCTGCCACATATGTGTCAATAATACACACACGTGGATCTTTGCTAAGATCTGTTGCAGTTTCTGGAAGTCATAAAACAATTTCAAACTCCCACCCTTCCAGAGTAGCAATTAGTTCATCACTAAAGACAATACAGAAGACTTCCTAGCACAGACTTTGTGTCTCTGTCTAAAGTGAGACCTGTGCGATACAACCTTTATGGTTTATACCAAGTAAACTAATTTTAAACTATTTATCAAAGTTAGCTGGACTGAGATTAACCTCTTCTCCTCCACTATTCTCTGTTACAATGTATTCATTTTAACAGTTACCATACAGTCTGCCATACAGGTATACTTCTTTTTCTGTCCAGCAGGACCTACTGTTGGTACATTTGTTAATGTACACAACTTTACAAATAACAAGCATCTGTGTAAATCAGTTTGATATACAAATGGCATATAATTCTTTACAAAACTCCAGTTGCTATGGTGCCATATGTTATATATCCACTACCCAACTTCTCCTGCCATAGCTGGCAATACCTCACATCATCACACACACACCCCTTGAAGACTCAAGTTAATTTCTCAAGTAACCCTGGAAAAATGTTGCTTGAGAAGAATGAGCCTGTTTGGGAATACCTTAACCCATACCCTGCCTTGAGAACCCATCTGTACTTACATTGCTGACCCCACTACAGTGCTGCACTGTCATGTCATATACCTGCAACCTTAGGCTCCACCTTAGTAAATTGATATTTTGTTGGCTGGTTCAATGTAGCCATAGATCCACCTCAGACTCCTCCTGCCATCCACTACAAATACTCACCACCAGGGCCACCCTGTTATGGTAAGGCTTCATAATGTTAACAAGGTAAAATTTGTGCCCCTGCTTCCTGCCTAGCAGGTTTACTATATAGTTAACATCACTGACCATTCTTACCATTGTGAAGGGTCCCTCCCAAACTGCCTGCAGCTTATTGTGTCGGACAGGAATGAAAACCATAACCTGCATACACTCGGGCTTCAGCATTCCTGTCATACCAGACCTTTTTCTGCTGTTGGGTTCCTGACAGGTTCTCCTGGGCCAAGCCCATGAGCTACCTAAGCCTTGTCCTGAGGTTTAGGACATATGCCTCAACAGACTCCTTGTGGGATTCACACTCACCCTCCCACACATCATGAATCAAATCTAAAGACCCCCTCACTCTATGCCCATAAAACAACTCAAATGGTGAAAAACCTATGGATTCCTGAGGTACCTCTCTGTATGCAAACAGCAGATGCGATAAATATTTTCTCATTCTCACTTAAACTGGTCTGCAAATGCCCATAGTATGGTCTTTAGTGTAGAGTTTAACCTCTCCACAAGACCACAGTCTGAGGGTGGTAGGGGGTGGTCTTTAGGTGCTTCAACTCACTGTGCTCCCATAGACAAGCCAACAAGTCTGACATGAAATTGGCACCCGTGTCAGTATTCCTCTTGGGAAACCAACTCTACTAAAAATCTCTAACAAAGTATTTGCCACCTTCTCTGTCTTGATGGAGGACAGAGCCAACACCTCAGGTTATCTAGTAGCATAATCTACTACCACCAGGATATACTTCTTCCCTGTGGATTGTTGGGTACTCAGAGGCCCCACAACATCCATAGCTACCCTCTGAAATGTCTCCTCAATCACAGGCAAGGGCATCAAAGGAGCTTTGACCTTGTCTCCTGCCTTGCCTACTCTTTGGCACTCCTCACAGGTCCTGCAGTACCCTGTTATACCCCTTGCAATCCCAGGCCAATAAAAATTCTGCATAATACATCTCTTGATATGCTTTATGCCCTGAAAATGGAATGTCATGGGTTATGGCTAGAAGTGCCAAATGCTAGGTTCTGAGCACTACCAACTGCTGTATTACTTTACCTTCTAACTCAGGGGTCCACTCTCTATACAATAACCCTTTGTTCCAGTATATAGACTCCCCCTTTTCTTGAGAATCAGGTGCCTCCTTAGTTACCTCCCTCAATCGTCGTAATGTAGTGTCTGAGAGCTGAGCCTGTCTCAACTCTATCTTTGTGAACCTTCCCAGCTCCCTTTCCACAGAAAGCTTGGTACCTTCTGACAGCAATGCCTCACTGTCATCTTGGGTACTACCACTCACCTTTGCCCCTACAGTCACTTTGTCCAAGGGAATATCAGTACCTACCAGCAGCTATGGCACACCTTCAGGCTCACTGCTACAGGGTAGCTCCCTCCCTGAAATAGCCACCTCACCAAGCCTGGCTTTAGGTGTGGGGTCTGTCTGCGTCTCCCCCATGCTACCAGATTCACATGCCTGTCTCCAAGTCTGAGTGTAACTTCATGCGCACAAGGCACTGCATTATCAAAACCATTCCCTATCAAGACATCTGCAGGCATATCCTCAAAAACACCCACTTGCTTGCTTCCTTTTCCACCCTCTGAGTCAAGGTAAACTCTAGCCAAAGGCATTTGGAATGGGATCCCTCTTAAAGCTCTGACTGGAGTGGACTGCCCAAGCAAATACTGCTAATCTTTAAACACTGCAGGCTTCACAATGGTTATGTCAGAGGCCATGTCTCTCTTAGTAGTGGCCTGCTTTCCATCCACTAAGATAGGATATAAACTCTGGTGATAGTTTGGTACCCCTGTTGTCTCCAGACAACTTACCACTGGCATACTGTTATTCCCATCTGCTGGCACCCCCACCTTTTGTTCCCTATCTTGCTTCCATGGACACCTATATGATACATGGCCTCACTTGTTACATTTAAAACATCTAACCCTTGATCCTTGCAGCGTACCTGAATTAGTGGCTTCACCTGTTACTGGTGAACTCTGCTGGGGTGTTTAGGCTGCCCACCATGGGTTTCCTTGTATGCATGTGCAGCACTGGGTATCACCTTTTTGTGCAGTGATGTCCTGCATGCTAAGTAGAGATCCCCGTTTCTCCCCAGCTCATCTGCAGAGTTACAGTCCCAGTCTGCCAACCAGCTTCTCATGTTGTCAGGCAAAGCACTAAGGGCTTGTTCCCTCACAAAAAGGTCTGCTAGCCCTTAAAAAGTGCTGACCTGACACCAACTCACCCACCTATAAAAATAAGTGCTTAACTCAGCAATATAATCACATACAATTGTATCTGACTTGCATTCTACGCACATGAAACTTTTTCTGTAAGCTTCAGGTGTTAACTTAAAGCATTCTAATAAGCATTGTTTGACTTTATCATCATTTAAACAATAAGTATCAGACAATTTAGAAACAGCAGTTACAACTTTACCATGGAGTAAGGGGTCAGGAACCATACTCAGAGCCCCTGGTCCATATTACAGTGTACTGTTTACATACTGCATCAAATATATGAATAACACTATCAAAAGTATCACCCTCTGTAAACTATGAAAGAAATGTGTTGACCTTTATTGCTTCTAGGGTTTGGTTATTTCCTTCCCCATTACCTCCATGACCCTGATGAAGAATCAACATCTTCCTCTTATGTTGGTGCTGTTTCCCATTTTCTTCAGGCTCCCAAGTGCCACAGTCTGTCTGCTGATTTTAACTCCAAATGTTTGGCCTTCAGTTCAAGTCTCTTTAACTCTAGACAGGTTTTTAAGTACTCTGAGGAAAAGGTGAACTGTCTTGTTTCTGAGAGCTGAAAATACCCATCACCAGATTGGTTATCCTCCTGGTTGCTGGTCTGAGCTGCGACTAAGGCTGACATCATTTTCTCTTTAGTCAGGTTGGCATGCACCAGTCCTTTGGCTTCTCACACTTTAGCCAACTGGTTCTTTGTCAGCTTGCCATAATCCTCTGCTGGTATCTTTGCCTGGTCTCCCTGACTAAACTAAGCTAACAAAAAATAAAACTGTTGTGAAAATGAAACTCTGCATGTTTACCTTTTGGCTGCTGAGAGTACAAACACCTTCAGTGAGAACTGCCTACAGACTACAGAAGTTCAATAAATATCCCACCATTGCCACCAATATGTGATGTCCCCCCTTTGGGCCAGTAATCATGGAGCCTGAATCCTCACCACTGACACCAGAGAGGGATGTTCACTTGGAAGAAAGATAGATACACACAGTATTATCAGATGCAGCTCTAGGCACCAAGCAAATTTTCCCTTAAGAGCACACAGTGAACATACACAGTGCAGGGTCTAGGTTTCCCGCTCTCTCTCTCCCCAGGTCCCCAATATGTTTCCCAACTGGTACAGCTATAGAGTTGAGTCCTCAGCCGAGTATCCTAGACCAAGTCCTCCACCACCTTCTATGTGAAACCACTGCTCTGTGTCCCTGCTCCAAATAGTTCAGACACACACTCTTTCAGATTTGATCTTTACACACACACACACACACACACACACACACACACACACACACACACCTGGAAAAGGCTGGCACAGATTTATTATCTATGCCCCTCTGCCAAGATTATAAGGTAGATACTGTCATCAGGGCACTCCAAAGCTAGCTACTCTAAGGCTCTTACAAGGGTACCCAATTATATGAGTAAAAATAATGCTAATACAAATGGTAGTGTTTGACCAATGTAGTAAGGCTTTGCGGAGTGGCCACAGTGTCACCAAATATATATATAAGCACTCTTAAGTGTTAAAATATTCACTAAAGGATGAACTGCACTGAAAAATTTAAATATATTTAATAATAAATAACGAAAGAACATAAAAATATTAAATATCTATTTACAATAAACACTAAAGTTTTAATCGCGGAAAATATTAAAAATAACACAGATGGATTTATTATTGGTGAAGTTTGTTTGATCTATCCCTTGGACTGCTGCAGTTCTGTTTTCTGGAATTTGTCATAGTTTGTTAGTTTTTCTCAGTCTACAGATGGATAGATTCACAAAGTTACAGAAAAAAACAGTACTTAACTAATCTTACTATATTTTTCTGACTGATCTAAAGATTTACTATTCCCAGATTATTTACTAAAGTAAGGCAAGATGAAGTGGGTGACTGATCCTTCTATTGCAAAAACAGATTGCTTTGAGACTTCTCTCATCTAGTATTAAAGCATCATTTTAGTCCCGGATTACAGAATGACATTACTTATATCTAGTCATCTGACTTCTGGTTCCCATACAACCCCTCTTTACTAGCAACTGAACCAGAATCTGGCACATATGTCTTAATAATACACACACAGAGAGCTTTGCCAAGATCTGTTGCAGCTTCTGGAAGTCATAAAACAATTTCAAACTTCCACCCTTACGTAGTAGCAATTAGTTTGGTGCAAAAGACAATACAGAAGACT
The DNA here is from genome assembly GCF_019279795.1 of Protopterus annectens. Classification (NCBI taxonomy): domain Eukaryota; kingdom Metazoa; phylum Chordata; order Ceratodontiformes; family Protopteridae; genus Protopterus; species Protopterus annectens. Next base: position 418,474,165 of record NC_056749.1, read on the forward strand.
TCCTAGTACATATTTTTTGTCTCTGGCTACATTCAGATATGTGAGATACAATCTTTATGGCTTATACCAAGTAATTTAATTTCAAACTATTTTTCAAAGTTAGATTAATTGAGATTAACCTCTTCTCTTCCACTGTCCTCTGTTACAATATATTCATTTTGATAGTTACCATACAGTCTGACATACAGGTATACTTATTTTGCTGTCCAGCAGGACCCACTGTTCGTACATTTCTTTTTTTAACACAAGCAACTTTACAAATACATTTTCAACACAAGCATGTGTACAAATCAGTTTGATATACAAATGACATATAATTCTTTACAAAACTCCATCTAGCTATGCTGACATATGTTACACATCCACTGCCCTACTTCTCCTGGCATAGCTGGCAATACCTCACATCATCACAGGTACTATAATGCATTTCTTGGCAATGAGTTTTAAGCTATGGCTTTGGCACCAAGTGTTTGTCTGTGTTGCACCTTCTTGAAGGGTCTTCTCATCTTCGGGGATTCAATGATTGCTCCCAGTTTACAATCATCTGTGAACATGGACAGCCTGGGGCCTTTGACATTGGCTTTGAATTCTGAGAAGTAGATACCAAAGTGGAGCTGCCCCTGCACAAAGCCTTGAGGGACTCCACTGGTAACTGACCTCTTTGTGGAGGTGGCCTTAATGATCCTAACCTCTTGGGTCCTATCTGTGAACCAGCTAGTTATTCAACGTGTTATAAAGGGGTTTATGCTTAGTTTTGTAAGATATTTGACAATGTCTGAATAAGGTATTGCATCAAATGTTTTAAAAAAATCAAGGTAGGCAAAAATGCACTTTTTTCCCTCATCCATTGCCTTAGTGACTTTTTCAAAGAAATCCACCAGGACTTTCCTTTCACAAAGCCAAACTGGGATGCTCTAGTATCTGGAGGTCTCCTATTTCCTTGTTGATAATTTCTATGATAATTCTTTCCATGGTTTTGCAAATAAGACTAGTCAGGCTAATGGGTCTGTAGTTGCCAGGATCTGTTGAAGGTCCTTCCTTATAAAGAGGGATGACCATCACAGTCCTCCATTCTTATAGCAAAAATCCTGTTTTAAGACTGTAGTTAAATAGTGACTCCAGGGATTCTGATATTTTAGACTGTTCAAGAGACATCCCAGGATGATACTGAGGCCCACTGAGGCCATGTTCTTGGCCTTAGCAGGCACAGCCAGTACCTGTTCTCTAGTTATAGTTGGAGGGGTTATGTTTGAAGGTATTTCTTAGGGGATGGTTGGGGTGGAAGGGGGTAAAGTTGGAAATTAATTTGTCTACTAACAAGTTCATTATATCACCAGGCTTGGTGAATGGGGCACCATTAACCACCAGTTCAGCACATTTCTATGTGCTACCATTGAAGTTTCTGACATGGATGAAGAAGGCCTTAGGGTTATCCTTCATCTGGGAGACTATCTGAATCTAATTAGCCCTCTTAGTTGCCTATTTAGTTTGAGGAGAGAGTTTCTTTTATCTTAATGGGAAGTACCATTCCTGATTTTTCCATATTTTTTCATTTTGTTGTATATCTATTTAATTTGTGATGCCACCTGGACAGTTTGTTCCTGAGGCTAGTTCTGTGCTTACGTTTGGTAGGTACAGCAGCCTATTTTCAGCAATTGATATGGTCATACAGAGTTTATGAGAGTAATTCAGTGTAGGCTGCTGTGTTCTTGGGGTTTGGAGGTGCATTGAACTTTGACAAACCATCAGTTAATGAAAGTTAGTTTGCCTTGGAATAGCTCCTAAATGTTACTGGTTTTATTGCAGTTACATCATTATCATCAGTCTTGTGACTGAAAAAAAAAAACTTTAACTAATATACAGATAAATAATAAGAACACTTCCATGGAATAAAAGGGAAAACTCCTATTTCAAATTGAATTACCAAGTCAAACCACCCCTTACCTACCCTTCCTTCCAAGATAAATTACCTGTCTCTTTTCTTCAGCTATCCTACTGGTAGAAAAATTCAACTTCCTGAGTGTCATTACCTGAGGCTTAAAACACAGATCAAGTAAGCAACCAAAAAGTGCTTTAAGTGAAATTGCTTGAGAGAGTCCCTCCACAGAAAATTACTGTCAGCAGGATATGTAGCAGTGATATTCTTTTGGGGGTAATTTCCTATTTCTTCACATTGGTGTGAGCATGGAGTTGTAATATATAAATTCAGGGGGTGTGGGGACTTGCCCACATTGGGGACTGCAAGGGAACTTGCTATCCTGAAAAAAAAAATATGTTTTTTCATGGATTTTTGAGAGGATTAGAGTTTAGGATTCCAATTGCCAGGCTTTTAGCTTTGAAACTCACAGCGGAAGTGCTTTCTTCTATAACTTTTAGCTCTGCAATTATTTGTTATTAACTTGGAATGGAAAATTTAAATGTCAGTACTTCCTATATTTTCTTAAACGTCCATATACAATGTCAGTACAGTACTTTATGTTTATTGAAATAGATTATTTGAATGAGTATGTGAAATATTGATGGGCTTCATTAAACTGTAAACATATATTCATTTAATAGTTGGATTATACTTTGACCACCTTATTTACATTACCTTAGCTTCCTTTCTGTCCCTTTTCCTTAATTTACAATTGCCTTTCTTTCTCTTCCTCTACTTGTCATGTTTTCTACAAAACTGCACCCTATAATCAGGAGCATAGAAGAAGTAAATCTGAGTATATATCCATGTTTCATGATGATGGTAGATATTATTATCAGAGTATATGGTAGTTAAAAAAACCTTTCTTGATAAATGCTGGCATTTTATGCATTTTCTCTACTAAGCTGCTGTTCACAATTCATATACTAGCATTAAGCAATACTGCCTATTAAACACTTAACACTTACTTCTAGAAACAGTTAATATAATACAAAAATAGCATGCATGACAGATCTCCATGATTGCAATATTTATTGTGTGTGTTTGTAGTAAAAAAAGATAAAAAAATGAACTTTCCTGGTTTCATATATGACATCAAATCTAAATGTCGTCACATATTTTTAACAGGAAGTAAAATCTGCTCTCTCAAGCAATTTCACTTAAGCACGTTTTGGTTGCTTACTTGATTTCTGTTTTTTTTTTCTTTCATTTAAAACAGAAACATTAAGGAGGTTTACAGTGTTTTTCTACAGTCCTCTTGTTCTATCAGTGGGACAAAATCAAGTGCCAAGCAAAATCAACAGACTAAACGTGCCCACTGTATTGTGAAAGGAAACAGGGCAGTGCTTGAGACAGAGGCACAGAAGCACATCATCCAGTAAGGTAATATTCTTAACTTTAGCAATTTAAGATTAACTTGCAGCTGAGTTAATGGTGTTTAAAATGAATATGTAGCAATGCCTCATAGGCTTGTGAACATCTATGAGATAATTAGATTTGTTGTGAATTCAGTTGTTTGGGGCAAAATATAAAATAATTTTGTGAAGGTTGTAATTGTAAATGTGACACCCGTGCACTGGCCCAGTAATGAAGGAGCCTCAATCTTCACCACTAGCGCCAGTGATGGGTGTCCACATTAGGAGGATGACAAGTACACACACAGTAAAGTATAATTTCCCTTAAGATCAGACAGAGATCACAGTCGGCCTGGGGCCATTTTTTCCCTTTCTCCCCAGATCCCCAATAAGACTCCCCACTGGTACAGCTATAGGGTTCATATCTCAGCCGAGTGGTCAAGACAAACCCTCCAGCACCCTCTATCTGTCCAACCAGTGCTTTATGTCCCTGCCCAAGTAGCTGACTCACACACACTTTGAGATTTAAGTTATATACAAATACACAGACACTCCCGGGGAAGGCTGGCACAGGTTCTCCAACTATGCCCCTTCTGCCCAGACTATACAGTAGTATCAACTGCCACCAACCATTATTATCAACTATAACGGCCCTGACCAAAGGGTGTCCAATTCTACTGTGCAATGTTATTATTATCCAATTCCTAAGTGTAACTGCGACTTGAAGGCTATTTAGGAGTGGCTTATGCAGTATCACCAAATATATGCAATACTCTAAGAGCTTAAATTATTTCTACACAAAACAGCCACAGTTAAAAGGTTTAAAATATTTAAAAATAAATAATAAAAACACAAGGCAATACTCATTAATTCAACACATTGATAATAGAGAGTTCAGAAATCACAGGAAATACTTTAAAACAACATTGTAGGACAGTCTGATATAAATATAGAAAACAGCTAGACTAATCTATCTATTTCTATCTATCTCTAAGAGAATAATAATATCTAAATATCTTACTTACAGCAAAGCAAAGTGCTGGTGAGCTGATGTGTTCAGGTTCAGACACAAATACAAAATGTAAAATCTTTCTTTCTGAGAAATTCCTAAATTGATAATATACATTACTGCTAAGTCATTTCAGATTACATCATTCTTGACACTTCTGCTTAAGTTTCCCAGGCTTACATAACTTAAAATTTAATATTTCTTTGTAATCTGCACCTGCCAGAAAGCCACAACCTTAAACGACACGTTACATGTGAAACCTAGTAATTATCTCTGTCTTAGAACAATGGAAAGAATTCCCTGGCTTAGACATCCTGTCTCAGAGCTTGAGATCACACATAGTAATAAAATGCTTTACTTATTAGCTTTCTTCCAGCAGGGTGCACTTTGGTTACATTTTTGAAACTTAGAACATAACACATTTTTCTTACATTTGTGAAACCAGCCTGTGGATTATATTAATATTTACAATGATATAGAATTATTTACAAACTTCTATTTGGCTGGGCTAGCAGCTGCTCAGTTTTTTAACATTTCTTCCCCCCTGAGAACTCAAGCTAGTTTTTCAAGTGTCCCTTGAGAAACATTGCTTGAAGGGGTTGAGTCTATGTGGGTATACCTTACCCAATTCCCTGTCTTGAGAGCCCATCTGTGTTGGCATTGTTAATCCCACTGTGGTGCTGCAGTGACATATATGCTTGCAACCCTAGGCTCCACATTAGCAACATGGCATTTTGCTGTCTGGCTCAGTGTAACCATGTTAGTTGATTGTGATCTGTAACTACAGTGAATTTCCTTCCATACAGATAAGGGTGAAGTTTCTGCAGTGCCCATACTATGGCTAGATATTCCTTTTCTACAGCTGTATAGCATTCCTCTCTGGGTTGGAGCCTATGACTGAGATAAACCACTGGGTGCTCGTCTCCCTCTGAAAAAAATCTGGCTAAGTACAGCCCCCACCTCATGGTTCAAAGTAACCACCTGCACAACAAATTCTTTGCTGTAATCTGGACTGGCTAACACAGGGGGTCCCCCAAAGCTTCTTTAAGCTTCTGGAATGCCTGCTCACATGCTGGTGTCCACACTACCTTATCTGGCTTGTTTTTCCTTGTCAGGTCTGTGAGGGGAACAGCTATGGTACTATAACTGGGGATGAACTTTCTATAGTACCCTGCTGTCCCTAAGAATGCCCTGACCTGCTTTTTGGTAACAGGTGCAGGCCATGTCTGAATGACTTCCACTTTGGCAGATTCTGGCCTGATCTTACCACTCCCCATTTTATGTCCCGGGTAGGAGACCTCTGCCATACCCACATGACATTTGCTGGCCTTAATGGCCAACCCTGCCCTCTGTAGTCTGCCCAGCACCTCCCTGACATGCTGAAGGTGCTCTTGCCAGAAATGGCTGTAGATGTAAATGTCACATAGATAAGCAAGGGCAAAATCACCTGCTCCTGCTAGGACATTATCTACCAGTCTCTGGAAATTCACTGGGGCATTTTTCAACACAAAGGGCATCTTTGTGAACTCATACCCATAAGGAAATTCACCCTGGGGATCACGTCAGTTGCCCTGATAGAAAGGGGTCCAGGAAAGTAAATACTGTGGGAAGAAATAGCCAGGGAATTGTTATGGCTAGGCTTGTATAGGCCATAGGGCTGATAGCCTAGTGCCAACCTATGAACATACAAGCCAAAAGGAGTCACAGAGGCTGACCTCTCTCTAGCATTGGGGGTCAAGGGCACCTGCCAGTAACCCTTGGTAAGATCAATGGTGGTAAGATACATATCCCCACCCAGCTGATCTAGAGCTTCATCTGTCCTAGGCATGGGGTAAGCATCTGACTCTGTGTGACTATTTAATTTCCTGATGTCCACACAGAACTTGGTACTGCCATCCTTCTTTGGCACCAGCATCACTGGGGAGGCAAAGGGAATGTTGGACTCCTGAATTACCCCTAGTTCCAATATTTTCTGCATCTCCTCCTAGAGAGTCTGTTTGAATCTCTCAGGCACCCTATAATGGGCCTGCATAATAGGCCTTTGGGGTCCTGTATCCACCTGGTGCTGCACCAGGTGGGTGCACCCTGGTTTCCCAGTGAACATGTCCCCAAACTCCTGTAACACTGCTCAGATTTCTCAATCCTGGGTAGGAGATAGCTGCTGGGACATTGTTACCCCTTCCACTGAGATGTCACTCCAAGCCACACTGAGGAGATCAGTCACCAGATCTCTCTCAGACTCCTCCTGCAATCCACTGTAAATACTCGGCACCAAGGCCTCCCTTTCACGGTAAGGCTTCATCATGTTAACATGGTACAATTTGTGCTCCTGCCTCCTGCTTAGCAGTTCCACCATGTAGTTAACATCACTGACCTTCTTTACCACCTTGTAGGGTCCCTCTCCCAGGCTGTGCCTGCAGCTTGTTGTGCCTGACAAGAATGAGAACCATTACCTTCTGCCGTACAGCATACTCTCTAGCTCGAGCATTCCTATCATACCAAACCTTTTTCTGTTGTTGGGCTTCTGCCAGGTTCTCATGGGCCAAGCTCATGAGTTCCCTGAGCCTTGTCCTGAAGTTTAGGACATATGCCACAACAGACTCTTGGTGAAATTCACCCTCACCCTCCCACTCATCTCAAATGAAATCTAGAGGTCCTCTCACCCTATGCCCATTACAGCAACTCAAAGGGTGAAAAACCCATGCATTCCTGGGGAATCTCTCTTTAAGCAAGCAACAGATGGGGTAAATATTTATTACACTCCCTCTTGAACTGGTCTGCAAATGCCCATAGCATGAACTTGAGTGTAGAGTTTAACCTCTCAACAAGACCATTAGTCTGGGTATGGTAGTGGGTGGTCTTTAGGTGCTTCACCCCACAGTACTTCCACAGATAAGCCAGCATGTCTGCCATGAAATTGGCACCTCTGTCAGTCAGTATTTCTTTTGGGAAACCTACCCTGCTGAAAATCTCTAACAACACATTTGCCACCTTTTCTGCCTCAATGGAGGACAAAGCCACTGCCTCAGGGTGTCTTGTAGCATAATCTACTACTACTACTACTAGAATATACTTTTTTCTTGTGGAACTTGGGGTACTCAGAGGCTCTGCAATATCCATAGCTACCCTCTGAAATGTCTCCTCAATCACAGGCAAAGGCATCAAAGAAGCTTTCACCTTGTCTCCTGCCTTGCCTAACTTTTGGCACTGCTCACAGGTCCTGCAGTACCCTGTTACATCTCTGGAAAATCGAGGTCAATAGAAGTTCTGCATAATACGTCTCTTTGTACGTTTTATACCCATATGACCTGCAAAGGGAATATCTATGACTAGAAGTGCCAGTAGGCTCTAGGCACTACCAACTGCTGTATTCTTTCACCCTCTAGCCCTCCCTCAGGGGTCCACTCTCTATACAGTAACCCTTTGTCACAGTATACAGATTCCCCCTTCCCTTGAAAATCAGATGTCTCACTAGCTACCTACCCCTGGCCTTGTAATGTAGGGTCTGAGAGCTGAGCCTGTCTCAACTCTCTCTTTGTAACCCTTCCCAGCTCCCCTTCCACAGGAAGTCTGGTATCCCCTGACAGTGGTGCATCACTCTCAGGCCAGGTACTACTACTCACCTCCACCTTTGCAGTCACTCTGTCCAAGGGAACATCAGTACCCACAAGCAGCTATGGTTCACCTTCAGTCTGACTGCTAGAGGGTAGCTCCCTCCCAAAAGTAACCACATCACCAGTCCTGGCTGCAAGTGTGCAGTCTGACTGGGTCTCCCCCAAGCTATCAGACCCACATGCTTGTTTCCAAGCCTGATGGACTATAACTGCATTAACACATGGTACTGCCTTATCAAAATCCTTCCCTATCAGGACATCTGCAGGATGACAGTTTGCTACCACTGTTGTCCCAAGAGAACCTACTATTGGCATTAGTCATTCCCACTTACTGGCTTTCCCACCTTTTGTTCCTCCCCCTTGCCTCTGTGGACATCTGTATGCCCCATGGCCCCACTGGTTGCATTAAAAACATTTAACCCTAGGTCCTGGATGTGTACCTGGTCTAACGACTTCCCCTGCTACTTTCAGATTCTGTTGGGGCAGTCTGGGCTTCCCACCATGGGTTCCTTAGACCCATGATCAGCACTGGGGGTCCTTTTCCTGTGCAGGGATGCCCTGCTTGCTCAGTATAGGTCTCCCTTCTTCCCCAACTCATCTGCAGTAGGGCACTGTCTATCAGCTAACCAGTCCTCATGTCCTCAGGCAAAGTGTTAAGGGCTTGTTCCCTCACCAAAAGGTCTGCCAGCCCTTCAAACGTGGTGACGTGACATCCACTCACTCAACTGTGAAAATAAGTGCTTAGTTCAGCAACATATTCACACATACTTTCATCCGCCTTGCGTCTATGCTCATGAAACTTTTTCCTATAAGTTTCAGGTGTTAGCTGAAAAAATTCTAGCAAATAGTTCTTTACGACATTACAGTTTAAAAAGTCATTATCAGACAGTTTGGACAAAATAAGTTGCGGCTTTTACCATGGAGTAAGGGTGTCAGAAACTGTACACAGACCCCCTTGGTCAACATTATACTGTTTATATACCCTCTCAAACATATCAATGAAACTATCACAATTATCCCCTCTGTAAACTGTGGAAGAAATGTACTGACTCTTTGTGCTTCTGGGGTCTGGTTACTCACTTTCCCATTACCTCAATAACTCTGGCAAAGAGTCAGCATCTCATTTTCATGTTGCCTCTCCCTCTCCTCAGCTTTCAGGTATAACATTTTCTCATTTTCCTCAGTCTTTAGATGTCTCAGTCTCTCTGCTGCTTCTATTTCCAAATGTTTGGCCTCAAACTCAAGTCTCTTTAGCTCCAGATGGATTTTTAAGCCTTATGTAGAAAGGTTGAGCTGTCCATTCTCTGAGTGTTGTACATCTCCACAGCCAGTCTGATCATCCTCCTGGTTGCTATTCTCTGATACAGCTGTGACCAAATCTGCAATCATATCTGCTTTAGTCAGGTTCCCATGCTCCAGTCCTTTAGCCTGGAACATCTCAGCCAACTGACTCCTTGTCAGCATGCTATACTCTCTGCTGACATGCTTGCCTGCTCTCCCTGACTAACTAAGCTAACAAAAGAAATAAAACAATTGTGGTCTGAACTCTGAATGCTCACTGTGTGGATGATTTAGAGCTCAAAAACACCTTCAGTGATCACTGTACACAAGCTACAGGAATTCACTATCCACACCATTACAAGCCAATTAGTATGTGATGTGGCTAACTCACCATTATCAAACAATTAATATTTGATGTGGTTATCCCACCACTGCCAAACAATTAATATGTGATGCCAGTGCACTGGCCCAGTAATCAAGGAGCCTCAATCCTCACCACTAGTACCAGTAAGAGGCGTCCACATTGGGGGGTAACAAGTACACACACAGTAAAGTACAATTTCCCTTAAGAGCACACAAAGATCACAGTCAGTCCGGGGCTAGTTTTTTTCCTTCTCTCTAGATCCCCAATAAGAATCCCCACTGTACAGCTATAGGGTTCAGATCTCAGCCGAGTGGTCAATCCAAAACCTCCAGCACACTCTCTGTCCAAACAGTGCTTTGTGTCCAAGCCCAAGTAGCTGACACACCCACACTTTGTGAGTTGAATTATATACAGACACTCCTGGAGAAGGTTGGCACAGGTTCTCCAGCTATGCCCCCTTCTGCCCAGACTGTATGGTGGTACTGACTGTCACAAACCACTTTCAGCTACTATAAAGGCCCGTACTAAAGGATGCCAAATTCTACTGTGCAATGTTATTATTCAATTGGTAAGTGTGACTGAGACTTGAAGGCTATTTAGGAGTGGCTTATACAGTATCACCAAATACATGCAAGTACTCTCAGAGCTTAAATTATCTCTACACAAAACAGTCACAGTTAAAAGGCATAAAATATTTAATAATAAATAATAAAAGCACAAGACAATACTCATTAATTCAACACAGTGACAATGGACAGTTTAGAAATCACAGAAAATACTTTAAAACAACATTGTAGGACAGTCTGACATAAATATAGAAAACAGCTAGACTAATCTTGCTATTTCTATATCTAAGAGAAATACTAAGATCTAAATATTTTACTTAGAGAGCAAAGCAAAGTGCTGGTGAGCTGATGTGTTCAAGTTCAGACACAAATACAAAATGCAAAATCTTTCTCTCTGAGAAAGTCTTAAATTGATAATCACTGTTGATTAATTTCAGATGACATTATTCTTGATACGTCTGCTTAAGTTTCCCTGGCTCACATAACTTAAAATTTAATATTTCTTTGTAATATGCACCTGCCAGGAAGCCACAGCAATAAAAGATACTTTACATGTGAAACCTAGTAATTATCTCTGTCTTAGGACAATAGAAAGAATTTCCTGGCCCATACATCCTGTCTCCAAGCTTCAGATCACACACAGTCATAAAATGCTTTACTTATCAGCTTTCTTCCAGCAGGGTGCGATTTGGTTACATTTTTGAAGCTTAGCACATAACACAGTTTTCTTACATGTGTGAAACCAGCCTGTGGACATATAAATATTTACAAAATTCTATCTGGCTGGGCTGGCAGCCCCTCAGATTTTCACAATGAAAGTAAATTATCATTTTAAGAAAAAAAAAGTTTAAAGATTTTCTTTTTCTAATATACATACAATAGATCTCTTTTACCAAGTATGGAAATGTTCAAAGTACTCTCAGCTTACAGTGACTATGGTATAAGCCTGATGTATACATAAACCAGCACACCAATTTTGTCATTATCATACTAAGCCCTAGAAGTATGTGTATCAGTTAGAATGCATTAGAGTATTTGTATGAGTCAATGGCGTTCAAAATAATACCATTTAAGTGAAGAACAGTACATCAGTTTATGTATGCTGCCTCGAGTCTTCTTCTTTTTCTTTTTTTTGCAGATGCTGGTAGCAGTTTTTTTTATTCCAGCTTTATTCAAGTTGTTTTTATCTGTGGATGTCTTCATGGTGGTTGTAGAGCAGACCATGTCTTCACAAGGAGAGGTGAGAATAATGTTTCTGACAAAGTGTTTTACTTATTCAAAAGTGTTAGTGTTAAAGACCCTTGTACCAGGGTCTATATTAGAGCACCGAACTTTCAAATTTTCGAGTATTCTAATATCAAACCCTATTAATCAAAAATGTAAAACATCGAAAAAATTTGCTGTTCCAAAACACATACAGACAACACAAGCACCCCAAACAAACAGCAATCCACACACATACACCTAAACTCTTACACCTAACCCTACACTAAACTATACATACACCACTAACTATCCAGTTACCTTAACCCAAACCCTAACCCTAAGGTCCGTCACTATCACACAGTCACCTCACCTGTGCCCTAACCCTAACTCACCTACCCTACCCTAACCCTCACGTCCACACAATTGCACACTTACCTCACCCGCCCACTAACCCTAACTCACCTAACCCGCCCTAACCCTCACGTCCACACAATTGCACACTTACCTGAACCCGACCCGTAACTTTCCACCACAGCACTGAAAATACCAAAGCAAGAGAAATGGACAACCAAATTCTTTCCCTAGGAAAAAATTTGGTTTTCTGTTTCTTCGATATTTTCAGAGTTCGCTGAAAACGGGTCGATATTAGAACACTCGAAATTTTGACAGTTCAGTGTTGTAATATAGACCCTTGTACCAGTAGAGAAAAACATTTTAAGTCTTGTGGGATACAGCAGGTAAGATTTAGTACTGTTTTCCTTTAAGAGTTTATTAATGCCCAGAATTCTCTTCTTCTTTCCAAGGTCCTTGAAGCATAATCATTCTCAAACCTAATGTTATTTTGTCATATTTTTTAAAGAAGATTTAGACCAGGCTGATTTCAGGACCAGTTCTATGATTAAAAATGAAATAAATTTTACAATATGCAGAATATCATTCCTTTCTGCCTTTTTTTTTCTGGGACTACAAAACTTCTTAGATTTGCTCTTCTTCTCCTGTTTTCCAAGTCTTTAACTTAATTAAGAAGCCAAAATTCACTGGTGTCTTCACAAAGAAATAGTTTAAAAAAATTCCATATAACAAAGGAATAGAATATTAAGATACTGATTGTTTCAAAAGAAAGACAAACTGATAAATAAGAACAAAATAAATGCTGATATAAGGAACAGGAGCAGATGGAAAGAGTATTTCAGACCGATGGAGATGATAACAGTGTGCAAAAAAGCAATATAAAGGCAGCAACAAGTAACAAGGAAGGGAAAAAAGCTGAGAATACTAGGGCCATTATGTTTATTTGTAGTGACTAATTCAAGTCACTTTAGGCAGAAACATTCTGGGGGGGGGGGGTAAAGAGGGCAGCCTCCTCATTTTTCTTTTTTTTTATCCTTATGTAAGTAAGGTGCCTGGTGCTCTTCCTTAGACAAGAAGGGAGAGGGCCACCTGATAGGATCATGGACTTTTTTTTTTGCTCTTGAATTTAGTATCACGGGGTACCAGGTACCATAAAAGCACCAGGCACCAGATGAGCCTGCTACAGCTCTGAGTTCAGGCTGAACAAAATGAAGGTACAAAGGCAACAGAAAGAGACACAAGACATTGTGACTTACCAAACAGATATATTGTAGTGTAGTATCTTCCAATATGCACAACAGCAAACACCACCCACTGTTGTCTCATATTTATATGAAGCACATCTGCATTTTGGACTGATCTTCCTCTGCACATGCTCAATGTTGCATTCCTAAAAGAAAGTACTTTGATAGTTAAGTAAAAGAGTAAAGCAAATATTCCATGTATGTGTGTATACCTAATCATAATTCTTTGCACTGCATTGTATGAAGCTTTATGTACTCCATGTACTACTAGTTACAGGGAAAAATAGTTAAGTGTTTTGCCAGCTGTCAAAGCAATAAAATACTTAGTGAACACTGTCAGAAAGACAGTGCAAGAAATTCAGTTATGTAAGAAAAATAAGAGACAAATTACCAGCACAGACAGCAGGCAGAAACAAATTTGTTTTTCATTCTGATGAGGTAGTTTGCTGGTCAGTACTGGGAGGTTTAACTGCATAACATGATACCCAGTCTTAAGAACTGAAGCAGGAGTTGTTAACATTTGTTAAGATTGGGTTCCTTGCTATAGAAGTACTTAAGTGATTGCCATTTCTGGATATCAGGGAGTAATCACTGTGCTCCATGCACTACAATGCCATTACTACTGCTTCCAGCAGATCTGGTGCACTGCCAGACTATTTATTAAAAATGCATAATTATTAGCAGTTACTAGCATGTTATGCTTGAAACCTACTTGCTGTGCTTCCTTATGTCTTGCAGCCTGTTTGCTGTCCATTAAGCCTGCCATACCCCCTCCACAAATTCATTTAAATAGGAAATGGCCTAAGCTATGTGAACGTCAAGAGGGCTACTACATTACAGTATAACTGCATTAGAATATGACATTATAACAAATACCAAGTATATACATGCATTTAGTATACTGCATCTTTAATGTATTATTACAATTGTCATATCTCCAGATGAATGGATGTGTGTATTCATAGTGATGTTGTAGAAAGGGAAAATTAGTAAGACCATGGTGATTCATTACCATTCAGTGTTTAATTAAGCTGCATGTAATAATTATTTGAACATTATCATGTAGATGTAACTCGAGATGAATTAAAAATATTAATAATTCTCAATATATAGCCTGTAAAAAGACAAAATTACTTATCTTTGATAGCAATTTATAATGTCACTGGAGACGGAATAACAAAGACAATACGTTATAACTATATTCGCATTTCTTTGATTATAGCAAAACATTACGAAGAGCAAGTTGCTAATTAAACTGCATTCAGTAATAATGGTAATGTGGATCACATTAATGAGCTGTCTAGAAGTTGATGCTTACCTGCAATAGGACTACTTATAATTCTTCCGGAATGACTCCTAGCTACCGAAAGTACTGTTTAGTGATACTCAAAAAGCAGGGGAAAGTTATATAACCAGAAGAAAGGAAAAAGTCAGGTTCTCCCTGTTGGTCTAATTCAAACAGTCATGAGCAAATACTGCACAGATCCCCAGCACACAAACACATACCATTGATTATTGTTTAATTAACCCACACATAACCAGGTGTGTATCTAACTAGCACATAAATAGGAGATGATAAATAAAAGTAAACAATAAGATTAGAAGAATGCAGCTAATAACCCTGGAAGTGTCCCAAGTTGGAGTACCCAGCTACCTGCACCAAAAGAAATAATACTATTCAAGTGTACAAAAGTGACAAAATTGCCTGCAGAATAACTTCGGAGAAAGAGTCTATAAGGCAGTAGTTGGGACTCCCAGTGCTGTCAGGAAGGCCAAAGTTAAAGGGCACTCCCAACAAATGTATATAAAACAAATTTTGTATCATTTGACAATGTTTATTGCATGCAACTACCTCGGGAAAAGTGATGGTGACACTGGAGTGGAAAAAATATCCTTTTACAAAGAACTCCTGCAAATGCTTCTTTTTTTTTAGACAAAGTCTAAGCTTTCTGCTCCATCTTCCACATAACATAGTGGAAGAATCAGGCAACTACAGACACACACACACACACACACACACACACACACACACACACACACACACACACACACATGATGCATTTGCATCTAGTTAAAGGATTCAGGATGCAAAGAAGTAAGGTTATGAGAACTGATTGCAATACGTGCAATGGGACTAAGTCAAAATTTCTTGTTGCAGAAAACTAAAATGGAGATCTTGAGGTATGACAGTCTTTACTCACTGTATCAACAACAGCAGTGAAGGGGTGGCAGAGTTTAAGGTGATTGTACTAACCCTTTGTATAGAGAGTTGAGTTTAATGAGAAAGAAAGTAGAGACCAAATTTGAACAAATGTTTAGTAGGTAGTAGAGCTTACATATCAGGTTGCTCAAGGCATAACAGTAGTGATCTTATATGATAGATATAGAGTAGCAACATGAAAAACAGAAGAAAGCAGTACATTATTCAGAGGGAATTTCTATGTGACTATGAGCATGTCTTCTTCTTCCGGCTTTTCTCAGTTAGGGGTCGCCACAGTGGATCACCTGTCCGCTCATGATTGGCAGTGGAGTTTTACGGTGTCTAGTTGCCAGCCCGGCACCCAACCTTCCACAGATGAGCATGCCTATTTAACAAGAATAGATAACATAGGATAAGATGGCCTGATTCTGTTATTATATGTATGAATTTAATAAGGTACAGGAGAACTGAAGGCATATAACTGTGTTTCAAATGATGTCTGTTTGAGTATCAGAAAATTTAAAGGCTTCTAATTTTAGAATATAATCTGCATCTTTAATTCTCTGTTTTGAATGTGTACCACAGAAAAATGTTGCTATACTATTCTCTTGGAGAGATGGGACAATAATCCAGAGGCTGGTGTGCAACTCCAAAAATCCAGGCTACTCCCCTGTAGTTTAGTATATAAAACAAAACCCAGCTACTGCCTGAATAAGGGCTTTCAATTTATACATTTTTGCAACTCTTGTTATGTAAGAAGGGTAAAACTCTTGCAGTGCGCCTATAATTACTTGTTCTAGCACTGCCAAGGTTTTGTTACAACTTGCACAGCTACAGATACACGTGTATCTAAGTTGTAACAGTTAGTTAGTGTAATACATGAGAAAAATTAAGAGTGACGGCTTGCCCTTGTTAGAAAGGAGGTGAGTAGAATATTATACTGGTTGAGGAGACACAAACACAAAAATCAAGAGCTATGATCTGTCTTTCCTGTTGAAGGTAACAGAGTAATTATAAATAAGTACTGTCATTTCATCTCTGTGTATCTACTCTGGCAAAGATTTTTGCACATTTAAACATGTATAATGTGGACAGTAAGTGTACACAATGACATCTTCTGCAGTACCATGTTTCATCATTATAGTCTGTAGCTGTTCCCTGTGGTTTCAATGGAAAAAATGGCCATAGGCTCATGAGGGTCTTCCATAGGGATTAACTTGCAACAAAGATAGTATCTGGGGTGGGGGTGGGAGACTAATCATGTCTAACCCTGTCAAGTGTGCTCAGATTGCTTTATATCCCATACCCAGCAATCAGTTCTTCAATTCCTTCCCTTTCCTTTTGTTTCCTTTTGTTTTCGATTCTTTTCTTTCCTTTTCTTCCAATAATTCTTAGCTTCTCAAACTTGCAGTTAATTCATTTGGAAGGTTTCATTTAAGTGCTAAATGGAAATACTGAGCATCCCTTATCATTGCACCATTTGTGCTGTGGAATAGTGCATGTTAACTTTACTTAATAGCTATGAATTATTAGAGAAATATCATATTTTTCAAGGACAATTAGAGGTGCCTAGAAACAGAAACAAAATAAAATTCACATTTTATAATAATGCTCCTTTATTACTCCTAATTAACGTGCTATTCAGGTAGTCAGGGCATTACAGATTTGGGATCAAAAACTCTCATTTATTTGCAGAGTATATCCAGTGGAATGCATTTAGTTTACGGTGCAGTCAAAGGAATAAAGCAGTTAAAGTAGTCAATCAGTATGTTTTCTTCAAGTAAAGGGAATTGATTAACCTACATAAAACACACACAGTAACCACTAACCAGTGATCAGGACTGAACCTTAGCCACTGAGTAATTATGCTGTACACATAAATCACTGTGCTGCTGTAACTCCTTTATGTGTCTCTTATATTTTCTTTCACTTCCTCTCCTTCACTTCTTGTCTATCAATCTGGATGAAACGGCTTTCACATTCCCTGCTATACTATCATGATTAAATGCAGCTATCCACCAGCATATAAAACTTCTTGGACATAATGTATACTACATTTTATTTCACTTAGACTTTTAAAAATGTATCTTATTTATTTACTATGATGACTACCTGCTTATTTCTATGTTCAGTCTTAGTGTAAATAAAAATGTAAAGTCCTTGTAGTAAGCTACTTACTACATTTCCACAATCCACTTTTATTCTTCCCAAATATAATTGCTCTTAAATACAACAATCAAAACTAAATTTCAGGAGGAAATTGGCCATTTGGGTACACAGTTGCCCTAACCTACAACTTTTTTTCTTCTTCACTGAATCATTAATTTAAATAAGCCCCAGAATTTCTCTCACACGGAGGATTAAGGTTATGACCTGCTAATGAGCGTTATCCTGAATTTGTTTCCCCGAGTTTCCTTTTGCCTACTCTTTGACTTGGAAGCAGCAATCCAAGGTCAGTTCTGAAAATAAATAAATAAATAAGTTAATAAAGGAATCTGTTACTTAATTTAAAATGCACATATGTGCATAAATAAATAAATTATATATATATATATATATATATATATATATATATATATATATATATACATTAAATAAATAAATAAGTTAATAAAGAAATCTGTTACGTAATTTAAAATGCATACATATATATATGTACATACATAAATAAATAAATATACATACATTAATTAAATAAATAAGTTAATAAAGAAATCTGTTACTTTATTTAAAATGCATACATATATATGTATGTGCATAAATAAATAAATAAATATACATACATTAAATAAATAAATAAGTTAATAAAGAAATCTGTTACTTAATTTAAAATGCATACATATATATGTATGTGTGAAGCCGTGGTGGTGCAGTAGTAGCGTTGTTGCCTCACATCAAGAGGTTCTCCCATTCGATTCTCGGCTGGAGCGCCTTGTGTGTGGAGTCTGCATGTCCTCCCCACGGTTGAGTGGCATTCGAAAGACATGCGTAAATGGACGTACCTTTGTTGAAGGTTTGGCACCTTGGCACCATAAAACTCTACTGCCAATCATTAGTGGACCGGAGTTCCGCTGTGGCGACCCCTAACCGGGAAAAGCCAAAAAAAGAAGAAGAACAACAACATATATATGTACGTGCATAAATAAATAAATAAATATGCATACATTAAATAAATAAGTATACATACATACATTTATACATAAATAAAACATGTTGGAGAGACAAATATGTTTCTCAGAGAATTCCCATTCTCAGGAACAGGCTAGGCTCCCCATCCATGTGGAGGTCCTCCCTATCCCTATTTAAGCACAACTTGGACCAATGAATATGTCTTTGGAAATTCATCCCTGGTCTGGCTCCTATGTCTCTGATGGACAAGGGCAGTCAGTAAATCACCACCTATATAAGTCAAATTGGTAGGTCATAACTGGGTTGCACAACTAGGCTTATAGGGACCCTAGTGGTCATTAACCTACTATACACCAATGAACTTACAAAATCTTTATGATTTACAAGCCACACGAACACGTAGCACCACAACACAAAAATAAAATCCACTGTTTGGCACAATAAAGGTTGTCCTCCAACACCACAATACTATAGAAAGGCAAACTCTTCCAAAGTAAAACCAAAGCTCTTTATTTCCACATAAAACAACCAGATTGAGCATGCTTTCATCTCGTATCGCGAGACTTCATCAGAATTTGAAGTTACAAACAATTCACATTCTTTAAATATACTCCCAAAGAATCAATGATTCAATTAAAAAAATTCAAATCAATTATGTTGATAATCCAATCCAAATCAAATAACTAGCCAGAAAAAGGAAAAAAATGTATTAAAAACCATGAGATGAAGTCTCGCGATACGAGACGAAGGCGCGCTCAATCTGTTTGTTTTATGTGGAAATAAAGAGCTTTGGTTTTACTTTGGAAGAGTTCACCTTTCTATAGTATTGTGGTGATTTTATTTTTGTGTTTTGGTGCTATGTGTTCGTGTGGCTTGTGGTTACTAGTTGCTGCTGCTGGTTGGTTATGAGGAGTCCCCGAGATGAGCGATCAATCTTTACTGAGCGAACTTGTTAAATTAATTCAAAACTATACACCCAATTGTGCCAACAAAACTAATCCTACTGCTATATTTATCACAGACATTAGATTCAGTGGTTTCTATACCTTGCGCTCAGCGTAGTCATGACTACACCGGCAAGGAAGTGATGTCATCAGGATTAAAGGAAGGCAGAAACACAAATAAACCGAGGCTAGATGAGGGTGAAAGACTGCGTGGAAATACGGCAAACGGAACTGTTACAGGAGTTGATAGAGGCATGCGTTCATCACAGGACCATTATCTTCGTACTAACAGAGGGTTGGATTATTATCTGGACCTTAATTTTGATGAATGGCTAGAGAAGGCTTTTTCGTCAGGAAATATTGAAGCTGAAAGAAGGGCGCCTGCTAACATTGGATTTAAGGACAAATGCAAGCAATTTCAATATCAGCTTACTAAATATAAAAATCTAAGTTTGGACAATTTTTATTTAAAGAAATGTATAGAACAAAAGATTGTGCCTAAGGGCCTAAGGTTAAGTAAATTTCCAAACAATGCAATGAATGATAATGAATTTTTTAAAACTATTTCCAATATACTTAATGATTGTGGTTTAACAATTCTGAAGGCTATGATAGAAAATAATGGAAAAAATATGATGATATGTAAAAAAGAGATTGATGTTCTAAGAACAGAAATCATGAATGACCTATTATTTACAGTGGTTGAATATAAAAATATGTATTATAAAACATTACAAGATGTTGACCATATTATTAACAAAACTTGTAAAAGGAAAATGGCGAAGTTAGATAGGGACATAGGAGAATACAAAGATGGTAAGGCATATGTTATACACAAAACAAAAAGGTACTATTCATTTGGAAAACAATACCATCAGACGGAATATAAAGAGAATATTAATAACACCTATAGATTAGAACAAGTTGCTGAGGTTAATCATGAATATTTAGGGAATAGTGATGAATTTATTGAATCAGAGGACCCTTTAGGGGGGATACAAGAATTAAGAAGGTCAGGGAGAATAAGGAATCAGAATGGTCAGCAGTCATATGCAGAAGTAACTGGGAACCAGACAGGGAGATACAAGCAGAGAGGCTGGGACAGGAGATGAATAGTGGATTGTATACATCTACTCCAGTAAAAGCTATTCTGGAACAGCCTAGTTCATTGATTTCAATGAATATAAAGAGTGGAATAGATGTAAATAGATTTAGTTTGGACAATGGAACCCAGTTAGAGGATATAGATGAGGCATTAAATATTAATCAGAAAACTATTGTGTATACATATAATAATTTCAATATATTTAACTATACCAACACTGTGATAACACATGGACATTTTGAACTTTTTACAAAAGGTTTTTTTGTACCTGTTAAAAAACCAAGAATAGAAGAGATAGTCTTGGATATTAAACTGTTTACAAGAAAGTTAAATTTAGCAGTTATGTATTCAGACAATGCTAACCATGAGAACAAAACATTAACTAAAAGTAGCACATATAATCCTCCTTTGCAGCAAGACATATACAATTTTGAAATATGTGCTCTTAACATGGTTAGAGATGAGTACAAAAGGAGACCCAAAATTAGTGATAACCTTACAGAACAAGAGAGAGAATCATCCTGAAAGAACTTAGTGGTAATAGAAAACTAAGAGTTATGAAACCAGACAAGGGTGGTGGTGTGGTACTAATGGATAGTTGGGATTACACTGAAAGAATGCACAAAATCTTGGACAATGATTCCAGGTACTGAATTATTTCTATGAACGAACTGAACATTCTATATAAAATAATTGATTTAATTCTTGAAGATAATTTATTCCAAGGACTTATAGACATGGAATTATATAACTTCTTGAAAGTTCCCAAACCTGTTATACCTGAAATCTTTGGTATCCCAAAAATACATAAAGATGTGGAGAATCCCCCACTGAGACCAATAGTAACATCTAGGGGATCTAAAACACAACCCCTGGCAATATATGTGGATACTAAACTAAAAAAGTTCCATTTAAACTACGAACACATTTTGATAGATTCCTGGGATTTTTTGAAAAAGTTTAGCACGATACCATTCCATGAAGATTATTCTTTTATAACAATTGATGTTAAAGATTTATTTTCTGTAATTCTGCATAAAGAAGGAATGGAATGGTTTGAAAATATGGTCAGCGAATTTAAGATGTTAAACCCAGATGAATTTAAATTACTTCTGGAAAATATGGAGCTAGTGTTGAAATATAATTTTATATATTTTCAGGGAGACATTTACCATCAACTTGACGGAGTGGCCATGGGTTCGGCATGTGCCCCCATTTATGCAAACATCATAATGCTATTTTGGGAGAAAACTTATATTTTTCAATCAATATATCAGCAATACATTAAAAAATATTTTCGTTTTTTGGATGACATTATTATTATTTGGGATGGTCATGTGAAGTTGTAGTACATTTTATGGAATATATTAACACTACCACCGAGTTTCTTAGTTTTACTTATATGATTAATAAAGAAGAAATACATTACTTGGATGTTAAAATAAAAAAGGATTATACGAAGAAGCAATATAAATCAACAATTTATAGAAAAGAATGTTATTCAAATTCATATTTACAATATAAAAGTGACCACCCTTACCATTTGAAAAGAAATATAATTAAAGGACAAATGATAAGGGTGTCCAGAATGACAACCGAGTTCAGTGACTTTATAGGGGAATTGGATTCTATACATGTAATGTTCAATGAAAGAGGTTATCCGAATAAGATCATTGAAAAAGTTAAGAAAGAAATAATAAAGAACCGTAATAGTAGATATGGACCACTATTAGTTGATAGACTATTTCAGATAGGGACAACAAATAATGAGATTATTACTGAAATTGACAAAGTAACAACAACAAAAGGAACAGGTGTAGAAAAAGATATACCACAGTTAATTTTAACTTATTATTCTGACATTGGGTGGGTCAAAAAAAGCATTAATGTTATTTGAAATATGTTCAAGACAATGCCAACAAGAATAAATATATTCCAACAACAACTTAGATACACATTCAGTAGAAATATGAATTTGAAGAACATTCTAGAGAGTAAGAAGAGACAGGTAAAAGAAGGAGCATTAAGTAGAGTAGGAACACACAAATGTGGTAGGTGTGCACAATGCTCCTATATTGCCTGTGTTAAGGAGGTTAAAATCCCTAGCATAAATTTTTCTATCAAGAGCTATGAATATGCCAGCTGCTATACTAAGGGAGTGGTTTATTTAGCTTATTGCGAGTCATGCTGGGGTTATTATGTTGGAAAGACTGAAAGACATCTAAGGAATCGCATATATGAACATATTAGGGATATAAATAGAAGAAATGAGAACAATGCAATTTATAGACATTCTTCCATTTGTCAGAATATGAATGTAAAATTTTGGGTCCTTGAAGTAGTGAAACAAAAAGGAAGGAAAGGAGATTGGGAAACATTCCTGGAGTATCGCAAAATGATTTGGCAAATGAGGTTGGACTCTTGCATATACACAGGAATTAATGACAATACTTCCATTAAACCTGCTTTGAAACTACTATCATTGAATCCTAAAAAGAATATATAAGTATTAATGTAATATGCATCATACTATATGGATTCCTTTTAGTAACATTTTAACATTTTAGATAACTTTGTCATACTTCTGTTTATCATGAATTCAACAAGTTAATATTATTTATTAATTATTTATTATTAATTATTATTTTAAAAAAGTTTTCCAAAAAGGTTTTAACATATTTACCTAATTATGAAGATATATATATATATATATATATATATATATATATATTTTTTTTTTTTTTATATTAAAGATTTTTGGAATAATTATAGTAATTATGTGACATATGTTTGGAATTATAAATTTTGTACACAATATGTTTTTCACTGTTTAAGGGCAATTACATACTCATCATAATCTAGTCTTAGCCTTCACAACTATTATGATTTGATATTTAATTATTTAGATATCTATTAGATTATTAATATGTAATATAGTAACATACAGATTTGTGTGTACACACACACACACATATATATATATATATATATGTATATACATAACATATAAAAAATGTTTTTACCAAGTCAATAGAGTTATATGATTTTAAAAATGGTTTTTAATACTTTTTTTTCCTTTTTCTGGCTAGTTATTTGATTTGGATTGGATTAACAACATAATTGATTTGAATTTTATTAATTGAATCATTGATTCTTTGGGAGTATATTTAAAGAATGTGAATTGTTTGTAACTTCAGATTCTGATGAAGTCTCGCAATACGAGACGAAAGCGGTCTCAATCTGGTTGTTTTATGTGGAAATAAAGAGCTTTGGTTTTACTTTGGAAGAGTTCGCCTTTCTGTAGTATTGTGGTGTTGGAGGACAACCTTTATTGTGCCAAACAGTGGATTTTATTTTTATCTTTATGATTTATTTATTTACATTTGTTAACTGGATGTCTGAACTTGTCCTGGAACCCTTTTTAGCCACAACCAAGGTACAATGTTATAGAGGTAATGTTGTGATAAAATGTTTTCATGCAAATCGATATATTTGTTACTAAAATATTACTATAAATTAAAAATGTTAACTATTAGTTACAATTAAAATATATTTACAACCATTTAGAGGAGTTATGTCCAATTGAACATAAAGCAACATAATTACAAAATATGGAACTCAAGACATACATTGTAATTTTTATGTATGTATATTGATGTAGGAGAAAATACTTCAGCATAGAATCAATTTAATAATAATTGACAAAGCTAGATTACAGCAGCTGGGAAAATGGTAACAGTTCTAGTTACCTTTTATCTATAAAGTAAGAACAGATATAGGTGCCTTTCAAGTGGACTAGAAGTTTGGTTCTGAAATTTCTGCCTTTTTTAACCACCTATATATAAAAAAACATAGCTATACTTGCAACCTGGACTCTGTATCCATCTTCTAGCCAGCATTTAAAAAAATGCCTCAGACCTTTAACACTACTTTCTGCTGCATGCTTTTATGTCATGCTTAAAGCTGCCTTGCAGGATACCTTTAACCAAAAAAATATAAATTATTATGAAAAATATAATTTTTTGTTCTTTTAGCCAATACAGCACACCTCTTGCACAAGAAATCTGGACAAAGGCTAAAATAATGGGGGGACAAAGGCCCAAAAATAGGGACAGATTTTAAATATTAATCTTGTAAATTCAGAAAGTTGTTACAGTAACAGGATTTGTGTTGGCACACATTTTCTGAAGGATAGTAAGTCTGGAACTCAAATGTATGTCATCATTTAGTTACTTCAATCCTCAGTGCTTTATCAAAAGACACAAATTTTATGAGGAACGGGCTAAAAATAGGTGAAAATCTGGTCACTTGAGAGGTATACAGTGTATGGCACCTTTGCCTCCTTAAAGAAAATGATTTTATGTTCAGCCTCGTTTTTAGTAGTTAGTACACATGCCTTTAATGCCAGTAAAACTAGAAGTCTGGTTGTTCAACTCCTACAGGTGATTGGATTGATGTTGCTACACTGACAATCCTAGTTCAGTGTAAGTGGTGAGGCGGTACTGTAAAATAAAGATACTGTGTAACAGAGGTCCAGTTTGCCTAAATTAGTTGTGGCTTATGTGGATGTTAAAGACTCTGTGAATTCATTAGAAAAACTGCACAAGTTCTTCATGTCGTGGCCAAATTTTCTGTAGTCTGTATAAATAATACCTTGCATATATTCTGAAGACAGGACACAGGCCTCATGGGATATCTCATAGGACCAACTTTGTCAACAAAAGGAAAGCAAACAAGCAAACAAATAAATAAATGCATTTTAGCCAGATGCTTGTTTGTAATTACACTTGGCACTTCAAAAATAGCTGAAAGTACAAGGAGGAGACAACAATGGGAACTCAAGAAACTTGGATACATTGGTAATGAAACTTGGATACATTGGTAATGAAACTTGAATACATTGGTAACGAAACTTGGATACATTGGTAATGAAACTTGGATACATTGGTAATGAAACTTGGATACGTTAGTAATGAAATACGATTCCTTGTTGTAATTCTGAGTTTGACAACTACAAGTCCCATAATTACTAGAAAACACTATAAATACAAGACAACAACACATGTTGATAATTGCTGTTCTCCTTTAATTTTTTTTCAGGGCCCAAGCATATTTATATTTGTCGTACCTCAGAAAAAAAGGAAATGCTTCAATCTTCAGTGATCTTGTACTTAGCATATGTAGGTCAGCATTTTCACATATTCAGTCTCCAAATTTCAGGACTCACACTAATGAATCTTGGAATTAAAAATGGTTACCATGAACTACACATACTTTGCCCTTTTGTTCTCCCTGAATCACCATTACCAAATGCAGCTTTTTTTGTAGAGCAAAGTAACTGTAAAGGCAATATTTGAGGAAGTATGGTGAAAAAATAGAATTTGGCTATAAATATAATGTAGGTTGTGGAAAATTGTTGGGGGGGTGTTCACTAAAATTAAAGATACAGGACACACTGACAATGAGGTTTGAATTTATTCAAGTCATACACAATGTTGGTAAAGAGCTCAGGTTGGAGACCAATGGAAGAACCTATATTTAGGATGTACCAATTCATGGAGTTCAGTTCCTAACAAACATCTTCAAGAGAGATATTCTTTACACTTTGTGCTTCTTATATTTTTGTAAGAAATACGTTAATTAAGAGTATCTCTAGGTGGTACATGTTGGCAAGTGGTCAATAAGGACTTTAGAGAGAGTACTTGCATTAACAGTAGTGATTTAGTGCTTTGGTTAAAATTCAGTTCCAAACCACTGCAGTTTTCTGCATGAGTTGATAGTACCCCATTGCTAGGCAGTGGCCAAAAAGGGTGACCATACAAGTGAAGTTTTTCAAGACATGTGGAATTTATTCTTTGAATATCCAAGTTGCACAGGTAACACATCAGAGGAAGACAGACACACACATACACGCACAGAAGCATAAGCCATAGCAATACTAGTTTTGTACTTACTTCAGCAAATAGCAATACATTGTGCAATATTGGAACTGCCACACAGATCAGTGATTGCTGATTAGCAGTCACCAAACAGAAGCAGGGATAAGTCACTTTTATTTACCTCATTG
Organism: Protopterus annectens; assembly: GCF_019279795.1. Taxonomy (NCBI): domain Eukaryota; kingdom Metazoa; phylum Chordata; order Ceratodontiformes; family Protopteridae; genus Protopterus; species Protopterus annectens. The sequence goes on from NC_056749.1 coordinate 418,500,518, forward strand.
AAGAGTAATGCATACCTGTCACCGTCCCTGACTTCAGAGATTTTCCCTGATTTTGCCTCATGATTTTGCTCTGTCCTTCATAAAAAGTTTGATTTACTGGTAAATCATTCAGGATTACATACAGTCAATAAATTCAGACATCAGAGTTTTACTCTTATTGTCTAAAATGCATGTTGATGTAAAAGGTATTATTCTATTAACTTTTAAGTGAATTAGAGTAATACTTAAAATAAGTACCTGGTTTTGAGCATTTATTCTGCTATTATATTTGTTACTGCACACAGTTCTTCAGCAACAAAGTTAAATGTTATAGTATCTGGTATTCTGCCAGTATTTATAAAACTCCCTGAAAGAAAATCCATCCTTGAAGACTGGAAGCTTCAAGTCTTTTTAAAACCCAAGGTGTGCACTGAGATCAGTCTCTTTGGCTTCTGTTCTCTCTCTTGCTTACCTTTGTCATGTTTGTTACCATCTTTATCCTAAAAGGGGTCCTATCACAGCCCTGTTAAGGAAAATGAGCAGAATCAAGAAATTTATACATTCTTCTCCTCAGTTTTTGAAAGCCAGCAACAGCTTTTGTAAGGCCCCCACACAGTCACGGATGATTAAGGGGGGCCCTGTACCAGCAGCTATTGCAGGCACCTAAAGCCAGTTATGTTGTTAAATTTAGTGGGAGAGTGTCTACCAGCAGGATTTAACTAAGCTAGGGGCACTATGTCAGTGGTAAAATATTTATCGGAATTGGGCAGCCTATTACTTGATAAAACACTGTTACTATAACCAGAATATCTTTGAATTTTAAAGGCAATATAAATAAGAGTTATTATTACCCATCTGGTTTAGTAAGTATACAGGATTGCTGTACTATCTTTTGTTGATTTGACAGACATTTTAAAATATCAATTAAAGAAAACTTGCTGTGATTGAGCCCCCCCCAGCGACCACAGTGTTTGCTGGTACCTAAAGCCAGCTATGGGGAGCACCATATTACATTTATATACCCAAATATATGTTTGCTCAAACTCAATCTTATAATCTGCCATAGAAACCATACTATCTTTGGTATTCCAGTCAGAGATAAAGTATGCCTCATAAATCTGAACTTTTTTCTCCCTGAAAAACATAATATCACATCTCTTTACTAAAGTGGGCTGAAATCAGCTGCTGAAAATTCCATTACAATGCCTTTTCTCTCACAGTAACCAGCAGCATGATTGCAATAGCATGTTGTCCATTTTTTTTTCTTTTTCCACTTTAGTGACTCAGGTCAGTTTTGCATGGCTTATTTTCATCAAACACTAGTAAGATTCTACAGCGAGAGACCATCCTCTGTTTCCAGTGAAAAGTTTATGTTTTATGTGAGTAATATGCTGATAATACGTGCCTGTAAGTGACAGTATCATGCATTCCTATTCTTTTTATAATAAATACATGTCTGTGTCATAAAACTCAAAATAAAAGACATTGCACTAGTCAGAACATGAAGAGGCAAGGCAAAACCTATATTTTTTGGCACTTTTTAACTGTTCAAAGTTGAATAAAACAATAACTGAATTCAGTTCAGAATACAGCTTGAATAAATTGCATTTATTTAAACTGTATTTGTTTTAATATTGCTACACACTCAAGTGTGCTAGCTTGCACTGCACTTGAATTGTTTTTAGTGCTGTTTTAGCTGTCTTTCTGTAAAAAAAAATTCTAAGCTTGTTTCCTGCCTTTTCTGTAACTAGTCTAGTCCAGATATGGATTTGCTGTATTCAGGAGTGTTTGTAAGCTTCTGAGCCCCCCCCCCCTCCAAGCCTTTCCGTGTTGGAGTGAAGCCTTCTAGCTTATCAGTGAGAGCAGTAAGCACTAGGTAGCCTATCTACCACAAAATGAGTGGTTTCTGGCCCAGAAATTATAGTTATTGACCGTATGGGCAGTTTTTCCATGTCTCTCAACTTTTCTGGTTTAAAAGCCCACGTTTGAGCTTGTTTCCCACTTTTCCTGTAACTAGTCTAGTCCAAATACAGATTTGCTATATCCAAGACTGTTTGTAAGCTTCTGAGCCCCTCAAGTCTTTCTGTGTTAGAGGGAAGCCTTCTAGCCTGTCAGTGGGAGTGGTAAGCACTAGGTAGCCTACCTACCACAAGAGCTGTGGTTCCTGATCCAGAAATTGTAGTTTATTGACCGTTTGGGCAGTTTTTTCCATCTCATTCAACTTTCTGATTTAAAAGCCCACATTTGCGCTTGTTTCCCCCTTCTCTGTAACTAGTCTAGTCCAGATACAAATTTGCTGTATCCAGTACTATTTGTAATCTTCTGAGACCCCCAAGCTTTCTGTGTTGGAGGGAAGCCTTCTAGCTTATTAGTGGGAGTGGTAAGCACTAAGTAGCCAATCTACCACAAGAGGAGTGGTTTCTGGCCCAGAAATTGTAGTTATTGGCCATCTGGGAAGTTTTTCCTTCTCTTTCAACTTTTCTGGTTTAAAAACCCGCATTTCAGCTTGTTTCCCACTGCTCCTGTAACTAGCCCAGTCCAGATTTGCTGTAACCAAGACTGTTTGCAAGCTTCTGATCCCCCCAAGCCTTTCTCTGTTGGAGGGAAGCCTTCTAGCTTATCAGTGAGAGTGGTAAGCACTAGATAGCCTATCTACCATAAGAAGAGTGGTTTCTGGCCCAGAAATTGTGGTTTATTGGCTGTTTGGGCAGCTTTTTTCCATCTCTTTCAACTTTCTGGTTTGAAAGCCTATAATTGTGCTTGTTTCCCACCTTTCCTGTAACTGGTCTAGTCCAGATACAGACTTGCTGTATCCAGGACTCTTTGTAAGCGTCTGAGCCCCCCAAGCCTTTCTCTGTTGGAGGGAAGCCTTCTAGCTTATCAGTGAGAGTGGTAAGCACTAGATAGCCTATCTACCATAAGAAGAGTGGTTTCTGGCCCAGAAATTGTGGTTTATTGGCTGTTTGGGCAGCTTTTTTCCATCTCTTTCAACTTTCTGGTTTGAAAGCCTGTAATTGTGCTTGTTTCCCACCTTTCCTGTAACTGGTCTAGTCCAGATACAGACTTGCTGTATCCAGGACTCTTTGTAAGCGTCTGAGCCCCCCAAGCCTTTCTGTGTTGAAGGAAAACCTTCTAGCTTGTCAGTGGCCCAGTAATTGTAGTTTATTGGCTGTTTGAGCAGTTTTTCTATCTTTCAACTTTCTGTTTTAAAAGACCGCATTTGCGCTTTTCCCGCTTTTCCTGTAACTAGACTAGTCCAGATACAGATTTGCTGTATCCAGGACTGTATGTAAGCTTCTGAGCCCCCCAAGCCTTTCTGTATTAAAGGGAAGCATTCTAGCTTATCAGTGGGAATGGTAAGCACTAGGTAGGTATCCTATCTACCACAAGAGGAGTGGTTTCTGACCCAGAAATTGTAGTTTATTGGCCATTTGGGCAGTTTTCCATCTCTCTCAACTTTCTGGTTTAAAAGCCCGTATTTTCTCTTGTTTCCCACCTTTCCTGTAACTAGTCTAGTCCAGATACAGATTTAATGTATCCAGGACTGTTTGTAAGCTTCTGAACGGTACCAAAGTCTGGTCTTCAATTTTTCCCTTAGATCAACTAGCTCTCCTCTCCTGCACTTTTACTAGTTTATTAGTCTAGCACTTTACCAGAATTCGATAAATGTAAAAGTCCACAAAACCATAAAATAAGACTCCGTGTGACCAGACCACAATGTTCTTTAATAACAAAAGTTAAAATTCAATGGATTCAGCGCTATCGTCTGCCGCAAGCAGACTTCATCAGAATAATGAATACACAGTACCTCTTGTTTTTATATTGTTATTTTAAAAATAATTTACGACATAATTAGTAAATTAATTAATTAAATGAACCTGGAATTGGAACAATTATTGACCAAATAACCCATTAGTGGGTTCCTTCTTTATATGGTCATACAAATAGGAACAGGAAATGCAAGAAAACGAATGTTTTTAAAGTACATACTTTTTAAAGTACTATACATTCTGTTGTTGAATTTTTTCTTTTCCACACCAAATAAATTGATAAATTCATGCACAGAAATTAATCTTGTTATACATTCTCTTTGTTTCTATATTATTATGTTATAAATAAATAAATAAATAACTAAATTTACATAGTGTGTAGGAACTTGTTTTGAAAAAAACATACAATTGAGTCTTACTTTTCTTTTATATATGTTGTTAAAAAGTGTAATGATTAAATCATGCTCTCATTTAAAAATATAATTATTAAAATCCATCCATCTTATTACTACCTATAATGAATATAATAACATTCTCATACTATTTAATCAATTTCATTTCTGTTTATATTGTAGTTTGAGAAAGATGTGTTGTTAATGAATATAAAAATTAAAAATTATTTGCATGCACATAAACAATTGGTAAAAAATTCCAAAGTACAGTATACAATATCATTGTTTGAAACAAGGGTAAATGTTACCTAAAAAATAACACTATTAGGAATAACAAAATATACTATGACAAGTGCGGGACTCAGATTTTATAAATATCCCTTTGGAATTCATTACACTGAGAACGTGATAAATGACTTGCAAACTTTTTTTGACGATTGTGGGTTCACACTGATGTCGAAATTGATTAAATATAATGAAGTACAGCTAAAAAAGTTATTTGATGAAGTGAATGAATGTCAGAATGGAATTGTTAGGGACTTGTTGTTTGAAGATTATGAAGGTTTATATATGAAAATTTTAAAGAGAGTTGAAGCTAAGATAGAGAAAGTATATTTAAGGAAACAAGGTAAACTTACCAGAGATAGAGAACAATATAAAAAAGGTACTAGTTACCCACTTCCATTTCAGAAATACAAGAAAAATCAGGAAAACAATAGATACAAGGTTATAAATGGTCATTATAAAGATTTAGGAAGAAACAAGAGGGTAGAATTTCAGGAAAGGTTTGAAACAAGAAATAGCCATCTGGATGAACTGGATACATTTCACGAGGACACTGAAGCTTTTTTAGGACCACGCAGGTCAGAAAGACTAGCAAACAAGCAACGAAACCCCTCGGATCCTGGACCACAGGAATATACAGAAGGGGGAGATTTTGTATGGAGAACCAGAGGGAGGAGAGGGAGATAGAAGAAATATATATAGAAGAAAATGGTATTACACAGATATATAAAGGATTTAAAATACACAATTATACGAATCTGAAAGTGGAAAAACAACATTTTGATTTATTTTCAAAGGGGTTTAAATTTGTTAAAACAACATATGGAGACCTGGCCAATATATTATTAGAGTTAAAAATATTCCTACGAAAATTAAATTTGAAAATAACTTGTAAACAGAAACAAACTGGGAATATACCATCAAATGAACTTTCAGATTGTGGCCAAGTTCCTAGTAGAAGCAGTATCTACAATCCCCCACTACATCCAGTGATAGGGACCTTTGAGGCTATAGTAACCAATGACATTTACGATACCTTTGAAAAATCAAAAAGGTTGCATAAAAATTTGAATTTAAATGAAAAGGAAACTATACTAATGGAAAACCTAAGAAAGGATATTAATCTGAGGTTTATGCAACCTGACAAAGGTGGTGGAATGGTTATTTTTAGCCAAGAAGCGTATATCAACACCCTAACTGAATTATTGATGGATGAAAAGACTTACACCACAGTATCGTATAATGAGATTCAAATTGCTTATGGCAGAATTGATAGTTGGTTAGAAGAATATCTTATAGACACTAGAATTGGGAAGGAAACATATGATTTTTTAAAACAGACATATCCTTATATACCCCAAATCTTTGCAATACCTAAAATACATAAGAACATTTTTAAACCTCCCTTTCGTCCCATAGTGTCAGCGAAAAGATCAAAAACTCAACCATTGGCAGTCTATATTGACCATCAATTGAAAGAAATTGTGAAGAACCAGACACATTTGGTGCAGGATTCATGGGATTTTTTAGGTAAAATTACCAATAATCTATGGTCGGAAACAATAAAATTAGTGACAATAGATGTTAAAGATTTGTTTACCTGCATCCCTAGAAATGAAGGGTTTGAATACTTTGAGAATTGTGTGTACAAATACTACAATACAACCGTGGACAATAAAAAATTGATAATAGAATTGACAGAGATAGTCCTCGACAATAATTTTATCACCTTCCAAGGGGAATATTACAAACAGATCACTGGAGTGGCTATGGGGGCAGCGTGTGCCCCCATATATGCCAACATGGTTCTTCTTGGATGGGAGGAGGAATTTATTTTTCAAAGCATATATATGAAAAATATAAAAATATATCTCAGATTCCTTGATGATATTTTTTTATTATGGGAAGAAGACACCCCAGATGACTTAAAAGACTTTATGTCTTATATAAATCAAACCACTACCTTCTTGTCTTTCACTTACGAGATTAAACAACAAGATATTAATTACTTGGATATCACCTTAAGTAAAACAACTAGTGGCTTTAAATCCAATATTTTTCGTAAGGAAACATGGTGTAACAGCTACTTGCAATTCAACAGCCAACACCCCTTACATCAAAAGAAAAGCATTGTTAAGGGTCAGGCTGTAAGGATTGCAAGAATGACTTCACAACATCAAGACCTAGAGAAAGAATTTTCCTTTTTATGGGAAAAATTTATAGAAAGGGGGTACCCAATGCAATTTGTAGGCGACATCTTGACAGAAGTATATCAGGGTTGGGGTACAAAATTTAAACCATTATTAGGTGAAAATTTTACCCCTAAGGACAACAAGTTAGATGAAATTATTGATTATAATAGTGCTTGTATGGTTGAATATAATGGCTTCTCAGGTTACTTTACTGACATCATAAAAAATAACTGGAGTATTTTTAAAACCAATAAAGATATTTATGAAGTGGTTGGAAAAAAAACAATTTTTACATATAAAACAGCAAAAAATTTTAAAAGAATCTTTGAAGCCGGGAAAATTAATATTGATCAAAAGAAAGGCACTACAAAATGTGGTAGATGTAGGCAGTGTGCATATATTAATTTATCAGTGGAAACTATACTAAAGAATGGCTTAAAAAGTAAGATAACATTCTGCAAAGGCAACTGCAGAAGTAGGATGTTGGTGTATTTGGCTACCTGCTCCAAATGTTTCTCCTTTTACGTGGGTAAGACTGAGAGGACTCTCAGAGAAAGAATCTACGAACATACCCACGACATCAAAAGGAGAAAGGAGACAAGTGCCTTATTTAAACATTCGTTAGAATGTGAAAGTTTTACAGACTTCAAGTTTGGAATTTTGGAAATTATTAAAATGGACTCTAGGGGGGGCAACATTAAAAACATTTTGTTACAGAAGGAAATTAGATGGCAACTATTGCTAAGATCAAATACCCCTCCAGGGCTCAATGAATATATAAGTATTAAACCTATATTAATAGATAAAGCCTCAAAGGTTTAAAGTTATATTTATATATATAAATATATATATGCATAAGTAAGCATATAACATCAAAAATAGGTATATACAATATATATTATTTTTTATATTTTTTATTTATAATAGATATGGCTTTATAGGTTTAAAAAGTTGGTTCAACTTGAGTCTGAAGTATAATAGTTGATTCCACTTCACATTGCCTTGCATCAATGTTTAGGGTTAAACAATACATAAATTAATTTTACACCACAAGTGATATAATCCTTATACTTTTGCATTTGTCACAGTATATTTTGCTATTCCTAACAGTGTTAATTTCCAGGTAACATGTACCTTTGTTTCAAATAATGACATTGTATATTGTACTTTGGAATTTTTTATCCATTTTTTATGTGTATCCAAATAATTTTTAATTCTCATATCCCATAACAATATATCTTTCTCAAACTATAACATAAACAGAAATGAATTTGATTAAATAGTATGAGAAAGTTATTATATTCATTATAGGTAGTAATAAGATGGATGGATTTTAATAACTATATTTTTAAGTGAGAGCATGATTGGATTATTACACTTTTTAACAACATATATAAAAGAAAAGTAAGACTTAATTGTATGTTTTTTTCAAAACAAGTTCCTATACATTATGTTAATTTAGTTATTTATTTATTTATTTATATACAATTACATAGAAACAAAGAGAATGTATAACAAGATTAGTTTCTGTGTATGAATTTATTTGGTGTGGAAAAGAAAAAATTCAACAATAGAATGTTCAGTACTTTAAAAGTATGTATTTAAAAACATTCATTTTCTTGCATTTCCTGTTCTTTATTGAATGACCATATAAAGAAGGAACCCACTAATGGGTTATTTGGTCTATAATTATTCCAATTCCAGGTTCAATTAATTAATTAATTTACTAATTATGTCGTAAATTATTTTTAAAATAACAATATAAAAACAAGAGGTACTGTGTATTCATTATTCTGATGAAGTCTGCTTGCGGCAGACGATAGCGCTGAATCCATTGAATTTTAACTTTTGTTATTAAAGAACATTGTGGTCTGGTCACACGGAGTCTTACTTTACCAGAATTCTTGTAGCAGTTATTGTAGCACACAAAAGTGCTACCAACACTAAATGTTCTACAGGGAAAAAGGTCCAGTACTTATTATTAATGTTCACCCCTACAGGCATGTCTAAAGGTCAGTTCTCTGTGCTTTCTCCTATTAACCTGGTGAACTTGGGCATCCTGAGACAATGTAGCAACTGCCTCATGTACACCGACAATCCTCTCCTCTTACCTCCCAACACTCAGACTTGTTAAAGATGCACTTATATATCCAAATTTGAAGCCACGCACTCTCCATCCAAGGCCAGAATAGCTGGTCAAGAGGAGAAGGTCAGCACTTGCACCACACCACATGGAACACATAGCCCTCCAGAACACACACCAGCACTGCCTTCACATAAAAACACAAACCACACACCCACCTTTGTGGAGACTCTCAAGAAAAATCTACCTAAACAGCAGAGACTTCCAAGGCAGAAATGGATTCAACCACCACAACACAACACTAATCATCAGACACATAACTCTCCTAAATAATGTGCCATTCAACCAAAGCCCCTAAGGCAAAACAGCATGCCCAACACACTAGTCATAGGTGACTCGATAGTGAGGCACACTGATGCCCCACTCACTAGGGTGAATAAGGAGAAAGTAACAGTCAGCTGCCTATCAGGTGCCAGGATCCGGCACATAACACACACACTCAGTTCCCTCAACAACAGGTACAAATATGATTCAGTCATTGTACATGTGGCTGTGAATGACCTGAGACATACCTCCCTGGACTACATGAAAAGAGACATGGAGGAGTTCTCGAATTACGTAGCCCAGGCAGGTATGACCCTAGCCCTGAGCAACATCCTACCATCACCCAGTATGATACAACAGCATAAGCAGAAAATGATTTATTTCAACATTTGGCTAAGTTTCTGGTGTCATTCTAAGGGGATCCAGTATCTGTCTGCCTGGGATGACATGATTGACAGACCTCAATGCTTTGCAATAGGAAGCTGCTCTCTGGTTAGATCTGACCACAAACCAATCACCTTAGAAATCCACACCCCCCCCCCCCCTGCAAAGGTAACCACCATGAAAAACTTCTCCAAAGCTAACTTTGGGCTCCTAAAAACAGAGGTGGCTAACTTCACGACCCATGCAAATGCAGAATAGTTGCATGACTGCTGCATCATACACCAATGCACTGTACAAACACGTACACAAATGTATGGATCTTGCCATACCCAATAGAACCAAGACGCTCTCCTCCAAAAAAAGGAAGCCAATCTGGGGGTCCCCTGCCAAAAACAAACTCTACAACAGAAGGAGGAAACTGATCCAGAATAAGATGATATCCCAAGACTGGAAAAACTCCCTTATCAGCCTCAATAAAAAGTTAAGATCCCTCATCAAATTCTCTAAAGCTAGCTATGAAAACAGAATTGCAGCAGATAGGAAAGACAACCACAAGACCTTTTATAGTTATGTAAATAATCTCCATGGCAATACCCACATTTGCTCTAAGCTACTGCACAATGGTACCTCCTATCCCGAGCCAACAGATATTGCCAATGTACTGGCTGACAGATTCAGTGCCAACTTTACCCCTCTCTCCCCAAAGGACCAATCAGAATACAAGTAGATTAACAGGCACCCAGTATTACTGCTGCACAGGTTAAAACAGCACTGTTCAAGGCCAAGAATGCAGCTTCTATGGGACCTGACAATATCCCTGGCTGTGTTCTACATGAACAACAGAGTGAACTGGCACCTTACCTGTGTGTCCTATTCAGTCACAGCCTCACCTCAGGCTTTGTCCCTACCAAATGGTGCACTGCTACAGTCATCCCTCTCCACAAAGGAGGGGCCACTACAGACCCTGGGAACTATCTCTCCATTAACCTGATGAGTCTGATTTGCAAAGCTATGGAATGCATCATCACAGACCTAATAAAAAGGGATATTGTGAATCTTCAAACTCTGCATCCCACACAGTTTGGTTTTGTGAAGGGTAGATCATGCCTGCTCAACTTGGTTGGCTTCTTTGAGTCAGTCACCACAGCTGTGGATGAAGGCAGGGTGGTTCATATACCCTACCTTGATCTGGCCAAGGCCTTTGATACCATTCCCCACACAGGAATCATAGAAAAACTCACTAAGCTAGGCATCAACCCCTGTATCACTAGGTGGATTTAAAACTGCCTCACAGATAGAACCCACAGTGTGAAAGTAGCTGACTCCAAGTCAGACTGCCGACTAGTCACGAGTGGAGTCCCACAGGGTTCGGTCCTGGGTCCTCTCCTGTTTGGTATCTACTTCTCTGAAGTCCAAGCCAACACAAAGGGACTCTAGCTAACAAAGTTCACAGATGATTGCAAGCTGGGAGCTATTATTAACTCCCCAAGTGATGTTGACATCCTACAGAATGGCCTCACTGAGACAAACGACTGGTGTTGAAACCATGGTCTTAAGCTTAATGCCAAAAAATGTGTCGTCATCCCCTTTGGGAAAAAAACATTCCCATAAATTGCCACATTGATAGTAGTCCACTGAACACAGAAGGCATTATAAGAGATCTGGGATACAGGTTGACAGCAACCTCTCTTTTGATCACCACATTGCCACTGTGGTCAGAAGGTCCTTCTATGTGGCACATCTCATTACTAAGGGTTTTGCATCCAGAAAGAAAAAGGTCATTGTCTCCCTCTACTCTTCCCTCATTAGACCAATCATCAAGTACAATGCCCCATTTGGTATGTACCTCCCCAGACACCTGCAACAACTGGAGAGATCACAAAAATACCTCACAAAGAGGATCCTAGGCCTTAAACAATTGTCCTATATGGATAGACTCAAAAATTCCAACTATTCTCCGTCTCATATTGCCTACTTAAAAGGCGATCTTTGCTTGACTTACAAAGCCATGTCTGACCTTGTTCTGTTAGAAATGCTACATCTAAAGAAATTCCAATCCCTCCACACCACACACTCCAGAGATCTCAACCTCATTACTACAATCAACAGAATGTACTGAAGGGACAGGTTCGTAACGAAGAGACTGCCCATGCTATGGAATAGACTTCCCATACATGTCAAGCAGAGCACCTTGCTGACCCTCTTCAAGAAAAATCTTAATGAGTGGATGGGAAATAGAAAATTCACCCTGGGGATAACTCCAGTGGCTTTACTCGACAGAGGCACTGGGAACTAAGGTGGGGTGGCACGATGCCAGGGTAATCCTATGGCTAGGCTTGTAAAGGCCCCAGGGCCATTTGCCTAGTACACACCTATGAACCTATGAACCTAAAAGAAGTTCAGGTGATATTTCTCAAAGGGTAACAAAAGGATTTTACCAAAGCTAACAGGTCACTCAGATTCAAACAATCACTAAGAATTACAACATTTGTTATCTTAGACAAAACCCTATCCTGTCATCACCATGGATAATACAGAATGGCAAAGGTCAGAATGTTGAGTCATACAATGTGGCATGTGCATCCAAACTCATTCACTGGTATGTTAAATCAAGCAAATGCAACTTATTTCCTGATGAACAACAGCCAGATTATCCATTTGGCTCAATAGTGATAAGAGAGAATAAATGCAAATGCACAGAAACACGGCTGATAACCTTCTAAATTTTTTTTAATGCAAATAAACAAATGTAAAATGGTAAGCACTTTCACACGTAAAATAGTGCGTCATCAGACCATAACACAAAAAACAAGTCAACCATTTTTATATTGATGTCATCATTCGAATTTATTCAAATGAACAAATCACATGCCACATACAATTAAGCACATAGAATTATTTAAAGAGCCCTCTTCTTTTTAAAATTGGTTTAAGAGAAACCCTACTATTTAATCTTGGATACTTGTCAGCCTGCAGTTTAATAATCTGGTGCAACTCATGTTCTTCTGTATAATTCCTGAAATCACCCCCACGAGGGCTCATCCATACCCCCTCAATAACTCTAAATAAAAATGTACGATTATCACCCTTTTCAGCAATATGCTTAGCCATGGAATTTCTGTCATCATGTTTCTGTATACGTATACAGTAAAGGTGTTCCCTAATCCTTTCGGCTAAGGACCGATTGGTCTTGCCAATATAGAAACTAGTGCAGCCAGTGCAGGTAGCTAAATATATTATATTATCTGTAGAACAATCAGCTGAAACTTTAAATACACATTCAGTACCTTTTAGGGGATGTACAAACACCTTCGAAGCATTGATAAAAATACAATATCTACATTTACCACAAGGGTGCATCTTATCCCCCTCAACACTATTCAACCTTGCCCCCTTATTACTCCTATAGCATAACTGTCATTTCAAAGATTTTCTATTCTTAAAATGAAATACCCTCAAGTATGATCTTATAGACAGAAGATATAGTAATAAAGAAGTGAATAGTATGTATAAAGAGATCATGATTCTCAGGGGTAATAGAGCCCACCGCTACTATTCACATATGGGTAGATTGAAAATGGTAGCTCATGTAAGGATAGACAGTCTAGCACTAAATCTTCTGTCTCTGTATCACTATATTACACCAGCGATATCGGGAAGATATGTAACATCATTAGAATGAACTGGTCAATTTTGCATATGGATGATTGCATACAGAACCTTGTGGAGGCTACCCTCTCTTTTCATTTTGTCCTTGTGTAATGGAGCCATGGTGCTCTTATGCATTTTTCCCTGGTTTTCATGGGGCTTTCTTGATGGACTAAGTATGTGTATGGGACTTACATTCCCATGCTTAAGCAATACATCAGTGCTGTGGAAAGGAATATCTCCATTGCTGACATAAGGCTTCAAACAGATGAAAGAAAATGGACAACGAAATTATAAGGATAATTAGGTACGTTTCTCTATTTTTGCATAATGTATTTGATTATCCTTGTATTTTCTCTGTCCTGTCTCTCTCATTCTTTTGAAGTTTCCGGATTTTTAAATGTATTTATTTGTTTATAATTAAAGGAAACTATAATTTCTGTAGCATATATTAATAGAAGAAAGTCCATGCAACCAGACTTTTTTCTTTTGGCATATGCTCAATTTACAACTGGCACACTGGTTGGGCCTTAATGGCCAGTCATTGTATAATAGTAGATAGAGATCAGTGTACCGTGCCTCAGTTCTATTAATATTAATGGATTGAACCACACTTTTAAGTGCAATAATTTATTTAAATTAAGTCAGCATGTAAGTTTATTAATAACTTTAATATGGAAAGTTCATTTGTCTACTAAAAATTCCATGTCCTGGGAAAAAAAAATGTCACTGTAATAAGCCAAGAGAAGTTGTCTTATGCACAACAATTCTCCCTAATTATTGATATATAAGAAATCATCTTTCTTTCTTCAAGTGTGACATAGATCAATCCAGAAACAACTATACATGTCTTCTTTAACAATAATTTGACCTAGATTTTGAAGGGATGCCTGTAATTTGTTCTCATACTTTTGATCCATTCTTTCTAAAACTAGAAATTATTTTGAGAAGTTCTAGCACAATAGTACCATTGTTTTAAAAAAGTCCTAAATTTGGGCTCTTTTCCCTATTTGTTTCTTTTGTTAATTGTTATTGCTTGTTTGATTATTTGTTTATTTGCTTTGTCAGCAAATCCAGAAGTAAAAGTTGATAGGCATGGCTGCACATAATGTTTAAAACTTCATCTTAAAACCTGACTTTTAAACATAATCATGCATATAGTACAATGTTTCCCTTACTGAAGTCATGTAGTACTGGGCCTTCTACCTTTTATATTCATATTCTAACCTCAACAAATTACAAATGTGAAACTCATGTAAATTTTAATGTATGTCATTCTTTAGTCTATTAACATGCAACCACAAGCTGTTTACTGAGCTTGATGCATTCCTTTTATTTTTTTTTTATTTTCTCATCTCCTACTTTATAAGGCATCATAACATTCACTATCTATCTATCTCTATATATGTGTGTGTGTGTGTTTTCATTAGCTAGGTATACATAGATACAAATATAGATATATTGTTGAAGATAGATAGTGGCATCTTGCAGTTCAAAGATACAGTATTAACAATTCTTCAGGTTTAAGACATTTTTTTTACAAAGAAAAGGAAAATAACACCTATCCAGAGCAAATAGTATTGACAATGCATTTTTCTGCAACCAGCAAAAGTAGATACTTCCAACCCTTTCAAGACTTTCTGTTGCATGCAGCCTAATGGTTTTTACTTTTCTGGTTTCAGAGATATAATGCAAATGTCACCATACAAGAACACCATTTGACTACACTTGTTGCTCCCATATGAATCCACAAGGATTCTCCTCTCAAGTCAAGAGCCAAGAGTATGACCTTACTAGGATCAATGGCTCTGATATCACTTCAAAGTCAGCTGATGCCCATGAATTTCTCACCTAGTGCTGCTTCCTATATAGTTTCTATTAAAGGACAACTCTACAGTTGTTGCCAGTTTTTCCTATCCACTTTTATACCCTATGAAGATATAGATTTTAAAGTTCTGTTGAAACACTTAATTTGCCCATCTGTTTGAAGATAGTTTACATATTTCCTTAACTGTTTCATCTGTTTTACTAAAACAAAACAAATAAATAAATAAATAAAAATAATTGTCAAAGTTCAAATATTTTTTTAGAAATTAATAGGGTACCTTGGTCAGTAATAATTTCTCAGAGAATTCCTGCCTTAGAAAAGGGATATCCATGATGTGTAAGGATATCACATGATACCTAAACTCTAGATTGGGTACTGCCCTTTGCCATTCTTTCAAGCTGCCAAATAATCTGCATGTATTTTATAATGTCCAGTCAGTAAAATCTAGCTAAAATCCTAGATTTGCCTTATATATTCCTAAATAACCACTCAAAAATGTGGCTGTATCCAAACTTCAATGCAAGTGTTCTAAAAGGCTTCAGAACCAGCAACAGCTCATGCATATGTTCTTTCTCTTTGGCTACTTTGTAGAAAAATGCAGTTTATTGTAAGGGTATAAAGTGGGACTTTTCTATTCCCTTTTTCACAGCTACTCTACCAATATTATTCCCAGCTATGCTAAGTGCATTGTCTTCCTAATGAGTTTTTGAAACTCATCTGAAGGTCAGCCAAATGGCATTATTTTGTGAGCATTCAGCTGTGACATAGAGGCAGTCCCCTTGTCTGCTATAAACACAGGTAAAGGCTCTTTCCTTCATACAATTTTATTTTCTAAAATTTGCAAATCATAAAAATATTTTTCTTTCACTGTTGCTGGTAGTTTCATTTTCTTTTCATTAGTCATTTTACTGGGTTTACTCTACACATCTTGGTTCTGTTCCTGATGGGTTGCCTTCTATGGTAAAACTGGGAAATAATTAAAACACAATTTTCCTTTTTCCTCAGTATGAGACTTACCCATATATTCTCTTGCTTCACCCACTTTCTGAATGCATTCTTACCAATGGTCTCTTCTCTGTCAGATTTTTACACAATGGCTGCATTCATTCCTTTAATTACTAAACCATTTTGGTAAAGCTAGTGTTCTCCTGTCAGTCTCCACACAGAGTTCTGTGATGCCCCTGCACTGGCCCAGTAATCAAGATGCCTCAATCCTCACCACTAGCAACAGTGAGGGGCGTACACAATGGGAGGATGAGAAGTACACACACAGTAAAATACAATTTCCCTAAAGAGAACACAGAGATCACAGTCAGTCTGGGGCTGGTTTCTGCCTCTTTTTTCAGATCCCCATTAAGACTCCCCACTGGCACAGCTATAGGGTTAAGATCTCAGCCGAGTGGTCAAGCCGAAACCTCCAGCACCCTCTCTGTCCAACCAGTGCACACTTTGAGATTTGATTTATATGCAAATACACTTATGGGGAAGGCTGGCACAGGTTTACTATCTATGCCCCCTTATGCCCAGACTATAAGGTAGTTATCACCGCCATCAACCACTACTTATCAGCTACTCTAAGGCCCTTACAAAGGGTGCCCAATCATACTGTGTAATGTTACTATTATCAAATGGTAAGTGTGACCAAGAGCAAGGCTATTGGAGTGGCCTATACAGTGTCACCAAATACATATGCAGCTACTCTAGGAGCTTAAATATCTTTAAACAAACCAGCCACAATTAAAAGGTTTAAATATATTTTAATAATAAATAATAAAAAAACAAGACAATACTCAAACAACACAGTAACTACAGAGTTCAGGATCACAGGAAATATTTTAAAACAACATTGCAGGACAGTCTCAAATAAATATAGAAAACATGTAAACTAATCTTTACTATATTCCTAACTATAAAATAGATGACTGTACCCTAGACTTACTTACAGAGCAAGGCAGATACTGAAGTGATGAATGGATGTTTCTAGGTCCAAGACAAGATACAAAATGCACAGACTTTCTCTGAGAGAGTTCTTAAATTAATAATAAACATTACTGCTGGGTTAGCCAGATGATATCACTCTTTGTCACCTGACTTCAGTTCCCAGGCTAAACAGATACTTAGAATGTAACACCTCTGTTTCAAAAATACATGTCTTTCAGAAGTGTGCAGCTGCTAGCAAGTCATAAAGCAATAAAAACACTTTTACATTTGAAACCTAGTAATTATTTCTGTTTCAAGACAATAGGAAAACTTCTAGCTCTAGACATTGTGTCTACTTGCTGCACTGAAACTTCAGATAACACAATCATAAAAGACTTTACTTTTCAACTTATTTTCTTGAAGATTTTGCAAGTTAACTCTGTATGTTCCAACTTCTACTATTAAACACACATTTGCAACGGTATATAGTTTATATACATTTCTGTTCTTTTCCAGTAGGTACACTCTGCTTACATTCTTGAAGCTCATTACATAACATACAGTTCAACACACACTTCTGCACCAGTAGGTTAATATCCACATAACATATAGTTTTCTTACATTTGTAAGACGAGCATATGGATCATATTAATATTCACAAATTACATGATTATTTACAAAATTCCAGATAGCTGGACTTGCAGTGTCACATTTCTATATAAATCATATTAATATTTTAAAGTGGCATATAATTATTTATAAAATTCCAGACAGCTGGACTGGCAGTATTTCCCTGGTGTCACAACTTTCATTATTAGTTTAAACACTGGAGCTTTTTGGTAGGACTCACCTTCTCTGTCATTTCCTCCACTGACTTATTTTATTTCTTTATATAAAGTAGAGCTGTTTGATTAAAACCCAGTGATACATTTATCTAACCTTTCCCCACAGCAAAATCTTAATTATGTTAGTGTTGTCTAGTTGTGTGCTCTTTTCTTTTCTGGGGTTATTTACTTCTAGCAATACTTATCTGATAGACCCACTCCTTTGTAACTTCCATAATTCTTTACACCTGGGAAAGTATTTACCAGTTATCACAACATGTGTTACTTTAGGCAGTAAAACTACTAGTTTAGGATTCAAAGATGGCCGCCATTCTATAACACTGCAGTACTTCAGCTCTCCAAAGACCAGAGAAAAAAATCAACCCTGCGGATGTACATTTGGAGTTAATCCACTAATTGGCAGCAATTATTAAACTACTAGAAGTCAGCGATCTTCTTGAGGAAAAAAAGTGAAAAAAAATACTTGGTGACAACAGGATTGGAACTGATTGTTAGGTTGACTCTGAACAGAGCACCAAACAAATGACTGAACTACCTCACTTCTGAAACTTTTCCTTGGCAAATATCTTTATCTGCAGCATTGCAAAATGTCAAAAGAATAAAAATATGGATACTACAACCACTAAAACTAAACTGTCAGCATTACAGTCTCCAGAGAAGGAATCTATAATTAAGAGACAGAAAACAGTTAAACAGCAAGAGACTGCAAAAACAGGGGCAACAACGAAACCTGATCCACAGGTTACAATGGAAGAAATTAAGTCTGCATTACTACCTATACAGGAAGCTTTAAAAGACCTAACATCCCAAACACAAACATTTAGTGATACATGCAATCGGATTCTTGCAAGAATGGAGAAAGCGGAAACCAGAATAGCAGCAAATGAAGACAATATAACATTGCTCACTAAAAGAACTGAGTCCCATGAGGCTGACATTCAAATGATGCAAAACAAAATTCTGGACTTGGAAGCAAGATCGAGACATAACAACATAATCATCAGAGGGATCCCAGAATCAAATGATCTGACCACTTCCATTATACAAATATTTGAAACACTGCTTAAGGACTCTGTGGCTGTTCAGCAAATTGTCATAGAAAGAGCGCATAGAGCATACAGGGATTCCCAAGCTTCAAATACACCCAGACCTGTGTATGTCAAAATATTAAACTTCCAAGATGTGAATAAAATACTTCTAACCATTAAAAAATCTGGTGGATCTATAATGTGGCAAAGCTATAAAGTTTCTATAACACAGGATTTACCAACACAAATAAGGCAGTCTAAACAAATGCTGGCTCCATACTGTAAGTTTCTAATTGACAAAAACATTAGATTTCAAATGAAATATCCTAACAGTTTAATTTTTACTCTTGATGGCATTAAATACGCTGTAAATACAAAAAAAGAAGCCAGACCTACCTTTTTGAAGCTTTTTAAGGCTTTGCCACCATCTGAAAACTGAACAGTCTAACAAGGCTTCTTCCAGCATCAGAGTAAATGGGAGACTTCATTTACGAGGATCCGAGGCTTTAAAATCCTTTGTCTGTTCTTGTTTGTTCAGCAGGCCTAGAAAATCTTCGTTTTATCTTCTTATCTCGTCTTCCCAGCTGAAACACGAAGATTCTACGATGTTTTATGGCTCCAACGAGCGCTTCTGACCCTCGAGGCAACAGGAAATAAGGTAAAGGAAGCAGGGGGACCGTTTTGAGCGTGGTGCAGCTGGGAGGTCTGTTCGCGAATTGGTTCCCCCGTCGCGAGCGCGGAGATATGAAAAAGAACTGCCTGAACTGCTGCAACTGCTGGGAAGAAAGAAGAACTGCTGAGGAACCAAAACAAAGCTTTTCTGGACTTATTTAAGGGTAAAATGACTGTAGGACAATCAATGAGGTCAAATGTGTCAAGGTAAGGCTAAAATGAATGGTTTGGCTGTTGCAGTATGAGATCCTATGGCTCAGTGGTTAATTAAGGTAATGCAGACTTTGTTTTTTATTTCTTTTTTTCTTTTTCATGCTTGCCTTCTATTCTACTGTGTTTCTGTCTTGTGAATAAATAAGTATCTTTTAAATTTTATCAGTTTAGAGAAAAAGCATAATCTGTAATTAGATAGTGATACAAGGACACTGAATTTAATAGAGGTAAGGGATTTGGTGGTAAAATAAAGAATATGTAATAATATGGTTAAAGATGTCTAAGATAATATATCTTCCCTCTATTTTATTCTTTTTTTTTGTCTGCTCTCTTTTGGCTTTTTTTAATCTTTTTTTTTTTTTTCTCTCTTTTTTTTTTTTGACTACTTACCAGTACAAGTAGTAAACGTGCATTATAGGTTATGTTTAACTGCAATGATCTACAAAAATTAACATGGAACGCTGTAGGATTGTTTTGGAGAAAAAAAAAGCTGACCAAAATAATTGCATTGTTTTAAACAAAATGTATAACAACTGTGTGCTTATTAGGTGAACTGTTAGTTAAAATGTTTTAGAACAAGTAATCACAATGCTAGTATGTTATTGCTGAAAATAAAGTCTGATAAAAGTGAATTATTTGAAATGTCAGGTACAATTAGTTTATATGAATATTGGGGAAAATGTACAGAGGTGTAGTTACTTGAGTGCAGTGTTTAGTAGGGAATGTCTGGGTTAGACTTTGTAGACGTAGATATAGTTGGTGTAGGTTTTTTGCATGATATCTTATTGTTAGTTAGTAGAATTAGTAGATTAGCTACTTGGGGAATTTTAAGCAATGTGAAAAACCTATGTTCATCCTGGTCCGGAGGAATAGTGGATAGGCACTGGGTAGGGATGGGATGGCAGTTTTGCTTCCAAAAAATTTACGAAATGCCAACACTTGTCAATTTAAGGTGGAAAATAAAAACTAGACATTATTATACATTAATAAATAGCTTAGAATGTGAATAATAGATTCCTGGAATGTTAAAGGACTCCAGAACATGAAAAAAAGAAAGCTGTTTTTGCATCTGTTTTTTAAATTAATAGCAGGTTTTATTCTATTACAAGAAACGCATTTGACTAATGACCAGTGGGAAACAATGAAGGATAAGAAATGGATTAGGAAGATTGTGACGGTGGAAGGGACTACGAATAGTGCTGGGGTGGCAATTATAATCAAGAATCATTTTCAAGGAGAAATTTTGGAGGATAAAATAGATAAAGAAGGCAGATGGTGTTTGGTGGTTCTTAAATCTGACAGTCTTGATAAACCGATAGTACTTATATGTGTATATGCCCCTAATGTGAACCAACATAATTTTATAACTTCAATTTACTCCATTTTACAGTCATATAATAACTGTTACATAGTGATGGGAGGGGATTGGAACTCATACCAAGATTCTAAACTTGATAAGTTGGGGGCTTCTACAGCTTTTAATAAGCAGGCAATGGTAGCGTTGAAAGAACTGAGAACTGATTTCAAACTGTATGACCCTTTTAAACACACACACATACAAGCAAAGGCAGAGAACTTTACCTTTTACTCTAGCTGCCATAAAATGTGGTCAAGAATTGTTTTTTTTTTAATTCCAGAAGTATTCATTTCACTTGACCCTAGGGTTTCTAATCAAGCTAGACAGCTCTCTGACCATTCTAAGATAACTTTAACTTTAAATACCAATATTTTGAAAACTAAAAGTCAATGTGGATATAATTGGTCCTTAAACCCATACCTATTGACCAAAGAGGATATATTACAGGAAGTCAAGGAGATACTTAAACAATTATTATATAATATTCCCCGTAACAAACATCCAATAGATATAGAATGGGCCACAACTAAAACTTTGTTAAGAGGATTATTTATTCAGAAAGCCACATATTACAAAAAATTGCAAAATAAAGAACTAGATTTGGAAACCAAAATACAACTACTGGACCAGGAGTTGATGAGGAACTATACTGAACAGTCAGAAACTGAGTTGTTAAGATGTCAGAAAGAGCTGTTTCTTTTGCATAATAGAAAATTGACACTGTATGAACAAAGAAGTTTAGTTAAATATGCAAACCATATTCAAACTCCCTCGAAAGCTTTAGCCCGTATTATTAATCAGACGAAATCGACACGATTAATTACTGAAATAAATCATAACAATACTTTATATACTGACAAGTCAGATATCATAAAAATTTTTGAATTAATTTTTAATCAGATGTATGGTGAGCAGCAAATACACGTTCAAGATAAAGATAGAAAAGAGTTCTTACAGAAAATTAATTTTCCCAATATTGACAAAGATTCTCATGGAGAATTAACTGCACCGATTACAGTCGAGGAAGTCTTGGAGGCAATTAAGAAATTGAAGCCCCATAAAGCCCCAGGACCAGATGGTATGACCTCCGAATTCTATAAATCTTTTAGTGTGATTCTGAGCACTGTACTTTCACAGACTTTTAATTATATCATTTTGAATGGCAGCAATGATCCTCACTTTAATGCTTCAAGGACAATCCTGATATTGAAGGAGAATAGTGATCCCAAAAATCCAGACAATTACAGGCCTATATCATTGTTGAATATTGATATGAAAATCATGACATCTATTCTAGCTAGTAGACTGAAAAAAATAATAAATTTGATAATATCAGAGGAACAGGCGGGGTTCATAGATGGGAGACAGACTACGGACAATACATTAACTCTTCATACATTAATATCTTATGCGAAGTATAAAAATATGAACATATATGCTTTAATAATTGATGCTCAAAAAGCATTCGATAGAGTTAATTTGGCATATTTATTTGATATATTATCATATTTCAATATACCTCAGGTCTTTATTTCAACGTTAAGGAACTTATATAATAATGCATACACTAGTTTATCTATAAATCATGAATGCTCCAAAAGGATTCAAATTAAAAATGGAAATCGACAGGGATGCCCATTATCTCCCATACTGTTTAATCTGTATTTGGAGCCTTTATTTCTTCATATGAAGCAAAATGTTTTTTATAACTTTCCTGTACTTCTTGAGATAAAGGTTAGGATGGCCGCTTTTGCAGACGATCTAAATATATACTGTACCACACCGGTGTCGGATACGGAAAAAATACTAACAGCAATTCAAAACTTTGAGAGAATTTCTAATTACAAACTAAATTTTAAAAAAACCAAAATATTCCCTTTAAAGACACCTACACCTTTTTCAATGCTACCATTGATAGGACAAGTAAGGACAGAAGAAAGGACAAAATATTTGGGGATTGATTTCTCAACTGAAAATAGAGAATTCTTTATTAATAATATTAAGGCAACTGGAGACCGAATAACATTGGATTTGAAAAGATGGAGTAAATTGAAGTTACCGATGATGGCAAGAGCAGCGATAATAAAAATGAATGTTCTCCCTAGAATGCTTTATATTTTTAGAGCAGCACAACTCAAAATCACGAAAACATTTTTTAAGCAGTTTCAGATAGGATTGGAGAAATTTCTGTGGGAACCCAGAAAAACGAGAATATCATATGAGAAACTGATGGCTCCTAAAACTAGGGGGGGGGGTTGGATTTACCGGATTTTGAGATGTATTATATAGTGATTCAGGCCAATAGGATTTTAAGGGTGTCTTACTTGGACAGTAATAATAGAAAATGGACACCCAAATGGGTGCTGCTAAATTCTAAACATATAAAAGGAACGGGAATTAACGTTAAAGCTGTACCATTTTTAAATAAACGAACACTGAGCAAATATGATTTAATGGAGCACATTAAGATATGGGCAATGGCAACTCAAACTCTGTTTGCCTCTTTAAACCTATTAAAATATATGATGATGTTTCAACCGTTTCATGGGAATCCTAACATGACTATTGGCAGTCAATTGATAGATTTAAAGAAATTTCCCCTTATTAAGGATTTAACTGTAAGTGATTTATACCCCTTCTTAGGAGTAGCAGTACAGGATATCTTAAAATAGATGAATCTTCCCATTTCTTATTTAATTATAACGAGGCAGATAAAAGATCTGGCTATAAATTATTTTAATAGCTCCGAAATCAAAGAAGAGGAACTAGTTATTTCTCGCCATCTGTGGGAAGCATTACAACAAGACAAAAAATACATATCCTCAGCGTATAAAATGATAAAAGAGAGGAAATATAATAATCATATTCTTTTATCGAAATACTGGAAAGAGAAATTGGTATCCCTAGATGATAGTAAGATAGTAGAGGCGTTTAACTTAACACTGAAATCAGTATCACTTCAAAAACTGGTCTTTACTCAACTGATGATATTTAACAATGCATATTATACCCACCTCACTCTTCATAAATTTGATTAAAAAATTCACCTAAATGTCCACAGTGTTTAGATCAGACAGCAGACCTGCTACACATGTTCTGGAGTTGCAAGTGCATTTATAAATTGTGGAACTCATTAAAATTGCAGTTACAAAAAATGGGTTACCAAAACTCAACACTCACCTGGGAATTTTTGATTCTACATATTCCACCGGAGAATTTAGACAAATCAAAGAGGATCGTAATTATGAATATCAGTTTATTAATGAAATTATATATAGCCACAAATTGGTTGAACCCAGCACAGACATTGTGGCAAAAATTCAGGCTGTTAGCGATCAAGCACATTTTAGCGCATAAATTATTAATTAGTAATAACAAGAAAAGTATAACTAGTATAAAAATTTGGGAGCAAATCTTTAACATTATATTGGCTTAGAGGTTCCTATCCGCTTTCTTTTAGGACATTCTGCAAGTGTACAAACACAATCTTAGATTAGATAAAAGATGTAGAAACAATACAGATTGTTGGCTTGAGTTGGTTTTTAATTGTCTATAGTAGATGTTTTTGTGTTTATTTTTTACGTTTTCCTTTACTTGATTAATACGATATCTATTCTTAATGTATGATGTGGATATTTGAAATGGAACTGAACATTGGAAGCAATTTTGTACATAATGTAAATAGTATGTGAATTGTATTATGGTTTTGAAAAACAATAAAAATGATTATCGAAAAAAAAAAAACTACTAGTTTAAACACAATAACTAAAAAAAAGTTTGTATATCTCCCTGAGCTATAGGTTATTTCACTTTGTCCATGTGTATACATGTTAATTTAATTTATACTTACCAGTTGCTTTATCCTTTACCAGAGTTTGTGTTTCTGCTTGAATTATAAGTTATTCCATTTTGGCAGTGTGTATATACATTAATTCAGTGTCTGCTTACTAATTGCTTTATGCTTTACAAGAGCTTGTGTTTCTACCTGAGTTATAGGTTATTCCTTTTTGTCCACATTTATACACATCATTTCAAATTTTTGCTTAATAATTGTTTTATGCTTACGCTGCTTCCAAAATCAAAATATTCATGTATTTATTTTCCTTCTACAAGAATGCTACATTTGAGAAGCTTTGTAACATCTCAGTGGCAAAAAAAAAATCAGATTCCGCACCTCTAGTGGTTAAAACCGCAGGATTATCACATTCCATAAGCATGCTTTCTTGCACAGATTGTTGCATAGCCATAGCAGCTTTTACAGTCATAATATATAAGTTTGTAATTGGACCACCAATTTTAGCTCTCTTATTATATGTAAAACACATGGATGCCAATAAATTCACCATAAGAATAAAGCTTAAGATGTGAATAATAAGGGACAGGATCAGAGACCCAATCAAGATTATTTGTAGTACACAGTGTTTTATCTGCTCAAACTTCATGGCATCATCATCAATCCCCTTCTTCCTATTTCCTACATAGGGTCAGGGTGTTGTGTCAACCGTTGCCATCTCTATCAATTCAGTTCCACACCTCCAACTTCTTCTACACTCCTGTCTGACTGTCACAGATTCTCTGTCACAAAATTCATCCATGTCTTTGCTGGATGCTCTCTTTCCTCTTACCTTCTTCCTGTCTGTCCCAAATCTTCTTCACCAGATTGTCTTCTGCTTTTCTGCACATGTGTCTGAACCACCGTGATCTGTTCTCTTTTCTACAATTGGAGCAACTTTGGCTTCTGCTCTTATATTATCATTTCTTTGTCTATCCCACAGTGTGCATCCTACCACCTTTCTCAGGCACTTTATTTCCATCACCTCTAGCTTTCTCGTCTGCTCTGCCTTTACTGCCCAGGTTTCTGTGCCATGTCATTGTACTGGTCACACCAATGTTTTCTATACCTGTACATCTTACTGTTCAGCTTCTTTTGCATTCTTCTGTCATATAGTACACCTGGCACTCTTTTCCATTTGGTGCAGCCCCTCTGCTTCTTGCTTTGACCTCTTCATTCAGACTTCCCTTCTGCTCAACCATCCTTCCATATATTTGAAGCTGCTAACCTGTTCCACTATCTTCCCTTCTATCTCAATTGTCAGCTTCTTCTGATTTTCCCCAATTTGCTGCCATTACCACTGTCTCATCTGTACATAGTTTCATCTCATGTGCCTTCAGTTTTGCATTCCATTCACCTATCCTTTGCTGATGATCTTGCTCAGCGTCTGCCTGTAGTGTCACATCATCTACACACAGCAGCTTTGGTGATCTGTCCACTAACCTGTTTGCTAATGTAGTCTATCTAACCAGTATGAATAGCAGTGGGCTCAGAGCTCAACCCTTGTGTTTACCCACTCCCACTGACAACCTCTCTGTGAGACCGAACACTTTTCAGACATGAGTCATTGGATCCTTGTACATAGCCTGCACTAATTCTACCAATGTTTCTGGGACTTCAAACCACTGCAATACCACCAATATCAGCTTTCTTGGGACCTTGAAATATGCTTTCTCCAAATCTAGGAATGCCCAGTTGGACTCTTTCCTCCTCTCTAGCTTCTTCTCAACTACCTAGGTAAAAGACACTGCTGGAAACAGAGGCACCAAACCCTTTGGGACCAAAAACAAGAAGCTCTTTAATGCGAAACTAATAAAAACCAAACAGTAATGTAAAGCACTTTTTGCCTGGCTACATAGTCAGACTTCTTCAGACAAAGAAAGCAAAAAGTTTGTAGCATTAAGTATTCATCTGTACCTTCCTATTAAACTAATTAACCAATAAAAACACATCTCCATAGAAACAGTTAAAAGGCAGTATTTAGGTAATGTTAAAACAGCCAAGTTCAGCATTTTCCAACTTAAAAAGCTACAACAAAGTATTAAGCAAGCAACCTCACCATCCCCACCCACAAAACAAAACTGTCTGACTGAAAACTTAGGGTCCGTTGTGCTGCATCCTGATCTGAATCCAAACTGCTCATCTCCCATCTTACTTTCTACTACTCTGCATATCCATTTATCAATACTCCTCTCCAGAACTTTCATGCAGTATGACAGCAGTTTGATATCTCTGTACTGCCCACAGTTGTGAATGTCCCCTTTGTTCTTATACACTAGCACTAGTATGCTTATTCTTCAGTCAGTTGGGGTACATCTTTCTCTCCACACTGCTATGAGTACCCTCAAGAGACATTTCACCCCATCTCACCCAGCATCTTTATCATATCTGCTATGACCTCATCTGAGCCTGCTGCTTTCCCTGATTTCATTTTCCTTAGTGCTATTCTCATTTCTTCTAGGGTGGGCTCCTCTTTTTCCCTCATTGTAGGCTGTGTCTGGGGCAATACCACTTCTGTGGGGCTTTCTTCATTCAGAAGCCTCTAGAAGTACTCTTTCTAGCTACCTTTGGTGGCCTGTGGAATGGTGAGCAGGTTGTTGCTGCCATCCTTTATGAAAGCTGTCTGACTATCTTCATCTTTCTGTCTTTGTCTTGCAACCTGATAGTTTCTTTGTACCATCTACTGAGTCACTTTTCAGAAGCTGGTAGAGTACCTTCAATGCCCTGTTCTTTCCAATTGCAACACCTTTCTTAGCTTCTTTGTTAGCTAACCAATATTCCTTCCTAGCCTGGTCCATTTCTCTATCTCCTAATTTTTCTTGCACTCATTTTTACTTTTGATGGTTTCTGCATTCCATCACCGACTTCCCTTCTGTACCTTATTCCCATACATGGCTCAGTCAAATATCTGTTCTTAGTCCTCACACATGCTGTTTTGAGGCTTTGCCATTCTTCTTCAACTCCATGTATTTCCTCCTCTTCTTAAGGTGCTAGGACCCTGAATAATTGCTTGAACGGAGCAGGTATGGAACCAGAACCAACAAATATGGAATTCAATGAGTCAGAACAGGAGGGAACCAAGTTGGTATCAACAAAATCAACAAAAGAACTATCACAACAAGAGGAGGATGCAATAAGTACGGTCTGTGGAGATGGTACTAAAGTTGGACTCTTGATTATAAATAACTCAGCTGGTGACTTTTCCATTTTTAATTTCACTAACTGTAATTTAGGGTATTAGTATGTCGATTCATTGAGCAAGGGACATACATTTGTACCTGGTGTTAAAGTACATTTACCTGAACTGATTATTGATTTAAAACTATATTTGAGAAGACGGAATTTGAAACTAGTATTTCAAGAAAACAATATCAAATTTGTGGAAAACAAATTGATTAGGCAAAGTATTTATAACCCACCTTTACATTTGCCTTTGTTTATTTTTGAGAAACTGTGTGAAACAGAATTTCAGAAGCTAATTGATAAAAGAGATGGTGAAAGATATTTTGATTTAATTAAGGTTGAGAGTGCACTCCTCCACCAATTAAGTCAAATCAAACAAGTCAGGTTAATGAAACCTGAAAAGGTGGTGGTGGTGGGGTTGTTTTAATGCATAGAACTGATTATTTATGTAAAATGTTTAAATCTTTTAAATGATGATTTTTATGAAGCTATATCATTGCATGCTGTGAATGTTTCATATAGGGAAATTGATTATTTATTGGAGGACTTAGTCATGCAAAGGCAAATTATACCCAAGATGTTTTCTTTTTTGAATGTCACATTTCCTTTTTTTTTGAAAATGTTTTTATTAAATTTTCGTAAAACATAATCACTCCAAAATTTGTCATCAGAAATGTGCATACATATTTAAAAGTAAGAAAAAAAAACTAATCTTATAAAAACAAAGAAAGTAACCATTTACAAGTGTGTCCATCAGCCTTGCAGTCATTCTTGTTGTTGCATGTCTGTCAATTCCAGAAAAATATTTTTTTTTTTTGCTTGTCAAGCAATTCTTTAAATTTTGTCCATACACTGGCAAGAGATAATTATGTGCATTCTCATTCTGACTGTAATAATTTCTAGATGAATTACTTCGGTTGCAAAACTTATAAATTCTTTAAATGAGGGAGTAAATTCATTTTTTCAGTTTTGTGTGATCACTTTTCTGGAGATGGTCAATACAGTCTGCAATATGTTATGTTTTGTTCTTTTTACACAAGTGGGAATATGGGGTATTAAAAAGAATTAATGATTTAGATAAAATAAATCTGTCTCCAAAAATGCCTGTAAAAAAGAAGTAAGACAGTACAAAGAACATGTATTGCCAATCAGCTTTAAGTTCTTTCTTGCATCTCCAACAAAGTTGCTTTTTCTTGTACATCAATTCAATTTTATGAGGGGTGAAGAAGGACCTAGGTAAAAACTTCCATGTAAACAAATGCTATCTAAGAGATGAAGTAGTATACTTAGATGATAATAGAAATATTTATTTGTCTTCTTTAGTTGGCGGTCTGTTATTGATTTGGGTAAAACAGTTACAATAAGTAGCATTAACTGTTTTGGTTTCCTTCTTTAACACTTTATACAATTTGGACAAGAGACCATGTCCCAAAGAATTCTTTTGCGATAAAAGTATGATACATTCAGTGAATTTTGGATTATGATCCCTTAACATTGGTGGCATTGACTTAATTTCCCCTTCTATATATAGTCTACAAGATTGTACATCTAACCACATATCTTTATCCAAATCATATTTATTTCTAATGTAATCTACTGAATACAGCTTTTCATCTTTTATTAACTAAAACCAATACAACAGATTCTTCTCTTTAAAGGCAACCATTGTTTCTAAATTTGAAGTTGGGATATTACTTTGAGAATATGCTACTGGAAACATAAAAAAATCCATGCTTTATGAGCCAGATTTCTATATATAACATTTCTAAACGTTTTTAATATAGTCAAAATGAAGTAAGAATCACTTTTTTGGTGACTTTTCCCTATAATGTAATCCTTTAATAACAAAACAAACTTTAATTTTATATAAGATAATTATTAGTATATCTATTACAGTTAGCATGCATAAAAACGTTTCCTAAAAATCCTTTCCATCTCGCTGTATAAGAGTTGTTGATCTAAAGACATATTGTTTTCATAACTGATGATAATGAATGTAATTCTATGTCTGGTAGCCCTATTCCCCCTACTTCCCACTAATGCAATTCCTAGTTTATCAGGGAACCAAAGAAATTTCAAAATTAAAGTGTTAAATTCTTTAATACAGATTTTCATAGGCGGTAATGTTACTGATTGAATAATATATAGGATTTTTGTCAAAATAATCATTTTGATGACAGAGAGCTTTTCTTCCATTGTAAATATAATTTTATTCCATCCATCCATTAGATTCTTTATCTTTAGTTATACAATTAGTATAATTATAATTTACTATATATTTAATATTATATATTATGGTTAATCTCCCAAGTAATTAATTTTCTTTTCTTTAACAATATATTTAAGGAACTTGCTTAGGATTTTATTCTAATTTATGTTTATCAGTAACATTTTTGTTTTGTTATCATTAAATGTTAAACCAGATTTTCTTAGAAATAGCTCCATTTCTAAAAAAGTTGCAGATATAGATTTATTATTATCACTCAATGTCAATAATATGTCATCTGCAAACAACTGAATTTTAGAACTTGAATTCTCTTGTTATACCTTTTATATCTATATTTGATCTAATAACACAAGCAAAAGGTTCCATAACTAGGGTAAAAAAAAAGTAGAGGTGAAAGAGGACATCCTTGTTTAGTTCCTTTTAATACTTGTATAGAACCAGATGTGAAATTACATATTTTGACATATGCAAAGCAATCTATATAGAGAAGATTAATAATATGTGCAAAGTTAAAATAAAACTTGTATTCTTCTAGAATTAGCAAAAGATATTTCCAGTTGACCAATAGAAAAGCACTATTTATATCAACACTCATTAATGTTAAGTTCTCATTTGTGTTATTTGCATAGTCAAATATTGTAATTATTCTTTTAATATTATCAAGAGTTTCTATTTAAAATAAACCCAGTTTGATCTTCATCAATCATAGAAGTTAGAATGTGGTTTAGTTTGTTATCATGAATTGCCATGAATAGTATATAATCTATATTTAGAAGTGAAATGGGTTTATATGAAGAGCATTGAGTAGGATCCCTGTCATTTTTTTTAAAACTGGAGAGATAAGAGTATATTTCCAAGAAGTCAGAACTTTAGTTAAGTCCTTAACTATAGAAAATCCTTATGTAATATGTGTAGGGCTTCTTTAGGCAACAGCTTGTAAAGTTCAAATGTAATTCCATCATTATCTGGTGCTTTATTAGACTTCAATTTAGAAATTTGGGTTTGAAGTTCAGACATAGAAACTGGCTTGTCAATTAATTTCATTTGGTCATTCGATAGTCTCGTTTTTATATTTTTTTCTAATAAATGTTTTGACTGTTTAATTATAAATTATAAAACTAAAGGTTTACATACATTCAGGGGGACTGATCAGGGGGTGGATATTTCACTATGTTTCATTTTAATTCAGAATTGCTTGTTTTACAGGATTGGTTTTAAGATATGTGACTATTTGGAAAGGATATTTGAACTGGCCACGGATTACATGTTTTTAGATTCTGAAGAAGTCTAATATTATAATCAGATGAAAGCACTCAATCAAATAAAGTTTAATAGTGTTTCCACTCTTGCTGCTTTCCAGTGTTGTGTCTTATAATTGCTTGAACTGCTCTGTTTCCTCTCTATTCAGCTACCAGATCTTCAGCCTAGTGTCTATTAACTTTATAGCCTTCTCTTGCCATTTCTTGCAGCTGATTGTAACAACCAGTGGTTTATGCTGTGAGCTGACTGTTTCACTGGGGATGACTTTACAATCACGGATTCTACACTAGTTCCCTTTGCTTACTAGAAGGATGTCTATCTTTGTTATATGTTGGCCCTTCTTGTATGTGATCTTGTGTCTATCTCTCTTTCTGAACCATGTGTTGGCTACTATCAAGCAATTTGCCAGAGAGATGTCTAGAATGGCCTCTCCTTCTTTATTCCTGTTGTCCCAACCATGTGGACCCACAAGACATTCTTCATATCCTGTTCTGCCTGTTCCAATATGTGCATTCAAGTCAGCCATTATCAACACCAATTCATATTGTTATTCACTACCAAGGCAGTAGGAACAAACGGACACACCAGTACCATACCGACTTTATTGAAAAAAAAACAGAATTAAGCACTTTCATCACAATGTAACATAGACTTCTTCAGAATTTGTTTAACCATCATTTTTACACAATTTATATACCCCACCACAATATAGGGTTACCACCTGTCCCACTTTGCGAGGGACAGTCCCTCTTTGGGCAGTTGTGTCCTGACAAAAAATTTAAAAAATGGCAAATGTCCTGAGATTTTAGGACAAAATTATTTCCTATATTTTATGTAATAGTTGCATAAAACAGTTATTCTTTATCTAAAATACCTAAATGTTATAAGAAACAGAATAAGCAACTAAAATGCCACAAGAATAAACTTTTATTTAGGCAAAAAAGTTAAGTTCTATCCTTTGTAGTGACCGTGGGTATGTTTCGGCCTGTAAAATCTGATGTTTGTACTGAAAATGTCCCACTTTGGCCATTTGAAAAGGTGGCAACCCTACCACAATATCATGTGACTTCTCTTCAGCCAATAATTAAAAACTTCCTGATCATAAAACACTAGTAAAAAAACAACACAAACCGCATAAAAGGCTCATAAAAATATTTCATGAATAAAATATTAAACAAATTAACTATTGTAAAATGCTCATCCTTTTATGCTTTATAAGAGCTTAAACTTAAAATACATGCAATTGTAATATGCTCAATAAGACCTTGAGCAATGCAGGCATTAAGTTTCAACTGCCATGTAGTTTCCTTTTGTTCTATTAGATCTGCCCAAAGACCACACCTCACATTTTTTGGCACAATATAAATACCAAAGAGAAAAAAAAAAGCAAATATATGGTCAGGATACATTGCTACATGCTTTTACAAAGAATTCTTAGTATTCTTATTTTTTATATGCTGAATGTGTTCATAAATGCGCTCTTTGGACCTACGTTGGGTTTTGCCCACATAAAATCTGGTACAGTTTGAATATTTGGCCAAGTCGGTGCAAATTCATCTTGGAAAAAGATAAAGTATTAAATGGATAAGTTATATATACATCTTTTCACTGTATTTGTAATTCGATAGGCATTACTTACTTGGCCAAATGTTCAGATTTATTTTGAATGAAAATGGGAACTGCAAAGAAGGTCTAAGTAAGAATGACCAAAGTTTTGTGAGAGCCCTTGTTTTACAGTACAACAGGGGCACATCTTCTGTTTAAGGATCTGCATCCAAAAACCCAGTTTCTCCTTGTTTCTTGAGTTTTCCCCCTCATTTGTCATCATCCCTTTCCATTTGAAATTGTAGGTTTCTGCTTGTGCCATGTATAGGAGCCTTAACTGTGTAGCTCTGAAACACCCCTTCAAGTCAGGTAATCCCAAATCACCTTGCTCTATTGGAAGAATCAGCTTATCCCACTTGACTCTTGCTGTCTTCTCCTTTCTCAGCTCTTTATTAATTGCTGTCAACAAATTATCCTCTGGTTGATAAAAATATGCCTGACCTGTGTATAAAACTAAAGGGACTAAAAGCATTTTTAACTGCTTGTATCTTGCTATGCTAGCCACAAAACACAGTTCCATTTTCTCAATTTTTGTAATCTTTTGTTTAGTCCCTTTCCAAATATCCTTAGCTGCAACACCAGAATCCATTTTAAAACATACTCCCAAGTACTTCATTTTATCGTGTCCCCATAAATATGGATATCGCTGAACCAAATCATGTGTGGGCATATAATTTATAGCTATTGCCTTTGTTTTAACTTCATTAATTTTGTATCCTGAAAAGATCTGAAATTGTCTCAAAATGTTCCACAATACTGATATGTCCTTTTCTGATTTTTATCAGGTATAAAATAAATTCATCTGCAAATAGAACCATCTTTTCTTGACTACCATACAAATTATATCCTTAAATTTCTGAGTCCCTTGTTTTCTTTGACAATGGTTCTAAATATAATGTAAATAACAAAGGGGAAAGAGGGCACCCCTGCCTGCTTCCTCTGCTCAAACAGAAATTATAAGAGAGGAACCCACACACTTTAATTTTCACCTCTGCTCCCTCATACAACCCCCTAGCTAACCTTTATCATTTTATCAGGGAATGCAAATGCCTCCATTGCCCTGCTTATTATTCCCAGATTACACTGTCAAATGATACGTCTTGTGTAAAAGGTATTATTAAAGATACCTGGAATATTTTCAGAGTGGATGATATGATTTACAAAACACTGGGTGAGAAATCAAGGTTTGTGTATAAAACTGCAATGAATATGAAGGCCCCATTTAAAAACAAAGGAAAGAATACTTTAAAGAGCACAAATAAATGTGGAAACTACAACCAATGTTCATATATATTGCTAGGGGAATTCATTTTAGACAACATGTCAAATACCACAGTAATGTTATAGAAAGGTAATTGTGGTAGTAGGGGTTTGTATACATAGTGAAGTCTTACATATACCCTAGTTTTTATGTAGGGAAAACAGAAAGAACATTATACAAGCACTACTAGGACATTAGGAGAAATATATGAGCACTACTATGACATTAGGAGAAAGAACTATAATAATGCACTACTCAAACATGTAGACAGTTGTGAAAATGTTGTCCAATTTGGGCTTCACATTTTAGAAATATTGCCTGTTGACCTGAAATGATAGTTGGGAAACCAAATTACAGTACAAGGAACTATTTTGGCAATTGAAATTAGATGCAACTACCACCTTGGGGTTAAATGACAAGATTTCTATTAATTCAGTTCTTAAACTTAGGGCAGCTAAGTTATGACAATATATTTTTAAAAAGTTTATATTTATAAATAGTTCATAGATTATCTTCTCAAGGAAAACCTACTCACTACCACCCAACACAGCATCCCCTCTAACCATAGCATGACTACAACAAATTTATTTTACCCAAGCTATCTCTGAAGCCAGAGACAATAAACTAGTTCCTGTCTATTCTTTGACCTCTCTAAAGCCTTTGACACTGTCTCACACACTAAGCTTCTCACCAAACTATCTGACCTTAATCCATCCCTACTCTTAAATGGTTCTCCAGCTACCTTCACAACAGACTGCAGTCCATCAAGTGTCTCACCTCCTTCTCGTCCTTCCTCCCTGTCAAAATAGATGTACCTCAGGGCTCCATCCTCGGACCACTACTACTTAACATCTTCACCAATTATCTTCACAGTTCTGCTCTTACTCCTCTCTCATTCAATACACAGATAATTCCACAATACTCTCTACTTCTGACAATCTCTCTCACCTTCACACTCTAACCCAAAACTCATTCAACTCTGTCAAAAGATGATTAGCTGACACCCAACTCATACTCGATCCCAAAAATATCAAACTTCTCTTATTTCTTCAAAATCTCTTTCTCATCACAAATCTTCATTTACTATCACATCATTTGATAACATGGCAATTAATGTAGAAACACACACCAGGCTCCAAGATGCTGTCATAGATAATCAATTAAAATTTTATCTTCACATCCAAAGTTGCATTAAAAAGACACACCAAAAACCGGCCTTGCTATATTGGAACAAAAAATTCCACTTCAAAGACTCTAGACTTTTCCTTGCCTATGCCTACCTTCTTCCCAGTCTACTGTGCCTCTCCAATCTTAACCAACTTACAATCCTCTCTAAAGTTCAAGCTGGAACTCACTTATAACAACTTTTTATGCGGGATAAGATTGGAGTTTGCCTCATCAGTTTGAGGTGTCTGCTTTTGTCAAAGCATTATATTTTCATCTGAAAAATGAATCCTGGATCAAGCATAGGATTCCACCTTCAAACCCTGAGTTGGTGATTTGTGTACTAGGAGTTGTCCCACCTTGATTAGTGCAATGCCCTGAATCTCAGACTAATACAAGGGACCGGGTATGATGGGTGTTAGTGAAGGATTCTGCAATCAAGCTTCTGACTAGTGCTGCTCATTCCAGCTATGTTACTCAGCTGCTGCAGGAGCTGAACTCGATGCCAGTTGCTGTCAGTACACTATTTAAGATATTAGCATGTACTTCCAAGCCCTTTACCATCTGGGTCCTGCCTGTCTATCTGAATGAGAGCCTGGTGTTCAATTGTGCAGACACCACTTAAATTGTCAAGTCACAGGCTGAAATTTATTCCCGAGAATGATCTAAGGACTGCTAGCAACTGTTCCTTTACTTAGTTAGCTTCAAGCCTGAGGAAACAGCTACCATTATTGTCCCTAATACAGGTTATATTATTGATACCTTCTTCCAAATGTCCTCAGATGCTATCTATTCAGGACAGGCTACATGAACCTGCATAGAGACTTTATCTTTAATACATGCAATTTATTATATTATTTAATTTCTGTAGCTAAACTGCTTGGTTCTTTGATTTTTTTTCACGATTTTCATAATTGCATATGTTATCCATTAAGTAGGGCTTTCTGTAGCTTCTGCAGGATGTTATAAATGGAATTTCTCACAGGTGGTTGGTCTTATGTGCTTTCTGCACATTTGATGATCTGAACATCTTAAGTGCTAATGTCTGTCAATCTGTATCTTTATGTATATGTATATCATTTCAAGTGGTAAGAGCAAATGTTCTTTTTTCATGTTTTGCTGGCTGCCAGACTGCTCTGCGTGCAAGTTTGTTGTACAGCAGGGTCTGGGAATTTGCCCCTTCTGCACTCTTGCCTGATCTTGGAGTTGGTATATATAATTAGCAGGGAGTGTAGGTGGCACAGGGGGACTCCCCCACCCTACATTTTCTACATTGTGTGTTGCGATCTATAATAATCAATGTTTTTAGATTTACTCCTTTGAGCATTTACTGTTTGATGAGACAATCATATATGTACATACACACACATGCATATATATATATATATATATATATATATATATATATATATATGTGTGTGTGTGTGTGTGTGTATATATATATATATATATATATATATATATGTGTGTGTGTGTGTGTATGTTGTTGTTTGTCTTTCGGCTTTTCCTGGTAAGGGGTCGCCACAGTGGAACTCTGGTCCGCTAATGATTGGCAGTAGATTTTTATGAAACACCGAGGTGCCAGCTCAACGCCCAACCTTCAATGAAGGCACGCCCATTTACACATGCATGTCTTTCGAACGCTACCCAACTGCGGGGAGGACATGCAGACTCCACACAGAAGGCACTCCCAAGCCAAGCCGAGAATCGAACGGGAGAACCTCTTGCTGTGAGGTAACAACACTACCGCTGTACCACTGCGGCAGACCCGTGTGTGTGTGTGTGTGTGTGTGTGTGTGTATATATATATATATATATATATATATATATATATATATATGTATATATATATATATATATAGGTCCACTACCAAATTTCAAAACATCAAACCTCTGATTACCGAAGTGCAGAGAATTGAGGTTTTGAAATATCAAAACTACTACTTAAATATACCAACTCTGAGATCGTACTACAGTGAAGAGAATGGTAAAGTTCCTGTTCCGCACTGTTCAGCAATCTCCATTGATGGGTTTCGATATTTCAAAGCCTCGATCCTCTGGGCTTCAGTAATCAGAGGTTCGATGTTTTTAAATTTTGAAGTGGACCCATATATATATATATATATATATATATGTATACATACATACATACACAAATACATGAGTCATATATTAACATTTTAAGTATGCGTTTTTACAGTTGGAAAGTTGATTGCGTACTGGTGCTTGTTATCAACCAGATTGTTGCCAGTTATATGAACTGTGGCAACATTGGCTCTAGGTGATGTCACTGTTGATGTGCTACCCCAACTCCATGTACAAAATAGAAAAGGGGATGATACTGATGCAACTGATTAATTGAATTAAGCCATAGCTTAAAAGGTAACAATCCTATATCTCTCTGTTTTTTTTTAAATAAATCCCTTTACTGGTTTGTATAAATCACTATTTAACTATTTTATATTTTATCAAATCACATTGCTAACTGCAGTGATTCAATCTATGATTTTATCCTATTTATTTGTATCCTAATAATTTCATTTAGTGGCTATACCAAGCCACCATTTGGCTTTATTTGCATTTTACAACCCAACTTTATCAAGAAAATAAGTAAGTGTAGGAGGATCAATGATGTAGGTGAGAGCAAAAATCATAGTGCTATGCCCAAATCATGGCACTTGACCCGTATGTCACCCGGTAGATAGCAAGCTGGCATGAGCGTGAGTGAAGTCCCTCAAGGATCAGTCCTTGGACCGCTCCTTTTTGGCATTTTCTTCTTAGAAGTCAAGGTCAATGTCAGTGGTCCCTAGCTGACTAAATTTGCAGATGATTGCAAATTAGCAGCTGTCACAGAATCTCACACTGACACAAATGTTCTCTGTGAGGGGCTGACACAGACAAACAACTGGTGTCAGAGCCATGGACAAAAACTAAATGCCAAGCAATGCATAATAGTGTCCTTTGGGAAGTCATCCACCCCTGATAACTATGATATTGACAACACACCCCTTACAGTTGGCCCAGTAATTAGGGACTTAGGGACACACATAGATAGTAATTTAGCCTTTGACCATCATGTGTTTACAGTAGTGAAGAAATCATTTTATGTTGCACAACTTATAAACAAAGGTATGGCATCTAAGTCCAAGGAAGTCATTGTTCCACTATATTCGGCATTCATCAGACCTATCATTGAGTACAATACCCCCTTTGGTATGTCCCTAACAGGCATATCCAACAATTGCAATGTCCACAGAGGTTCCTCACTGAAAGAATACAGAGAATAAGTAAAATGTCCTATGCAGACTGCCTCAAGGCCCTATTAATGAACTCTGTCTCCAACAGGCTTTTGAGGAGAAATCTATGCCTGGCATACAGAACTCTGCCAGACTCCACTCTGATAGACCTCCTGCATATCCACAAAACAAACAGTACCAGAATTACCTGTTCTAAAGACCTAAACCATGCCTGTGATACAAATAGGACCTGCTGGAGAGATAGGTATGTATCCCAGAGACTACCCCGTCTATGGAACAGGCTCCCCATCCATGTGAAACAG
This sequence comes from Protopterus annectens, assembly GCF_019279795.1. Classification (NCBI taxonomy): domain Eukaryota; kingdom Metazoa; phylum Chordata; order Ceratodontiformes; family Protopteridae; genus Protopterus; species Protopterus annectens. The sequence goes on from NC_056749.1 coordinate 418,539,529, forward strand.
AGTTCCTCCCTAACCCAGTTCAAGTGCAACTTGGACAATTGGATGGAAAATTGGAAAATCATCTGTGGTTTGGCATCTGTGTCTCTAATGGACACAGGTAACCTGTAAATGGTTCATCTTCCAGGCCCATGCTTACACTTATCAAGGGTATCAGAACTTGTCAGAGATTTGGGATGCATGGCTAGGCTTAAAAAGGCCCTTGTGGTCATTAGCCTAGTAAACACCTATGAACCTATGATATGCTTTTAATTAAGGCTCATCTGTCACATACACATACCCAAATTCGGTTCTGCTAAGCACTTAAGAGTGCTTCCAAATGCCTGTAACAAAACAAAAGTTGGTGAAATGACAGAAGGCCAGACGTGAATGTGTTCACAGCTTAGTATTCCTAATAAGACTTCCTGAATCAACAGATGCTGTCTGACAGTTTAATACAGGGGACTGTTAAAGACCTTTACCCTACTGTCTTGAGTGTGATTTTCTTCTACTGTATTTGCATATTGTGTGATTTGGAATGAGTCACTTAACCCAACAGCGATCCATGGTTGCCCTGATAAAAGCATTTAAACATTGTGATGTTATCGAATTTATAGATAGATATAGATATATAAACACTTCACTAAGGTAACTCTCCTCCCACCCTACATCTCCTTACTACAAGTAACATCTCCGTATATCCCATACTTCCTTCTAATTTTTTTTTCTTATGGACTAAAATCTATTGCCCACTCCTTCACTCTGTCATGGTAAAAGCAAAACAATTGTAAACTAATTCTTGCTGATATAAATGTATTACTACAGTTATCAGTATCTTGTGCTGTATTATTACAGAATATTTTTTCACACAACTGATTTTCTAAATTTAAAAATACAGATATCCATTATTGTTGATTGTATCATGTAGTGAGAATGCAACTGTGTATATTGCAACATGAATGTAACCGTATGTTTGTTTGTCTTTTCGGCTTATCCTGGTTAGGGGTCACCACAGCAGAACTCCGGTCTGCTAATGATTGGCAGTCAATTTTTATGGTGCCGAGTTGCCAGCCCGACCCCCAACCTTCAGCGAAGGCATGCCCATTCATGCATGTCTTTCGGAGGCCACTCGACCACGGGGAGGACATGAAGACTCCACACAGAAGGCACTCTAGCTGAGAATTGAACAGGAGAACCTCTTGCTGTGAGGCAACAACACTACTGCTGTGAACCGTATGTAATGTATGCAAATGTTGATTAATATTATACTTCACTATGAAAATAAAAGTGAAGTCTGCATGCAGATATCTCACTATTAATAGTATAATGCAGTAAGAATGAAAATCTGTACACAGCATATTGCTATGCAAATGCAACCCTATACATTGTATATAAATACTGATTGTATTGTAAACATTTTGCCTTAATAGAGAAATCCGCCATCTTGGTATACTGTAGACCAGATTCAATAAAGCCTACACTAAGTGTACACAATATATATTCAAGAACATTCTTATCACATTTTGTGTGCTTTCTGGTCACTCAGAAAGATTACACTGTGTACATGTAGTCTACATTTTGTGGTAACCTTTATGAATCCCTGTCAATATTTAAAGCTGCAAAAATATCAGTAGGAAAAACCAAAATTAGGAGGAAGAAGGTGTGAGTTTTGTCTGTTCAATCAGAACAGTGTACACTTAGTGTAGGCATTATTGAATCCCAGAGCACATGTATTTTATGTCTGTGTTCTTCTATTATTTTATCTAAGTTTGACCTTTTCTCCCCAGGCCACCACTATTTTTTTTTTTTATTGCCCGGTCATACTTTCCTAGTAATCATATACAATCAATAAAATAAAATAACATAAAATGCATACATATATCATAACTGCATTTCAACAAAGCATCTTGTTAAATATGAGATAATCTTAAATCAAGTATAACTAAGCAGTCTGGTGTATTTTGTATTATTATTATTAGTCTTAGTATTAGTATTAGTATTAGTGTTAGTATTAGTATTAGTATTTTTTTTTTTTTTAACATGAGAACTTTGGACCAATAACCTGCTCAAGCAACTTGGCTTTTAACATTCTTTATGATTACCCTTCTCTCTCTCATCCCTTATAATATAATTAATTTATTGCTCATTGTCTAGCATTGACCTAGAATCACTTTCTTTTTTATAATAGAATAAGCCTCTTTTCAGGTTTACCTTCATCTCCTCAGGGTGTGTTTGGCGATATATTATTAGCTCAAGCTAAGTAGACTGTCACTGTTATTCCCCATATCCGTTTGTTGGTTTTATGTTGCAGTGATAATAAGTACAAAAATAAAGTGTTCCAAGTAAGTGCAGACAAACTCTGCTGTTTATTATAACAAAACTGGTAAGCACTTTTCTTTATAAAGAACATAACATGAACTTCAGATGATAGCATACTAGCATAAGGAACCATCAGTGAGTAGAGATATTTAAGAAAATTATTTTATTATTATTATTATTATTATTATTATTATTATTATTATTATTATTACTCATCTTCACAAGTAAAAAAACAGACAACCTGTAACACATGGACATTTTACTGAAAGAGAAGAAAAAAACCAAGAAAACATTTTCAAACAAGCCAGATTAAATTATTTTTAGACTATTATCAGTTCATGTTTCCCCAACCCTAAGCAAAAAAATATAAATAAATAAATAAATCAGCATTGAATCTGTCAGTAGTTCTGGAGCATTCTGTATCATATACAAATGCTATACAGACATTATCAGATCTCCATTATCTTGCACTATGTTCTTGTATTCCCATACAGTTATAGAAGGGAAACCTACTAGCAAAGGGTTCCTATTAGATGACCGAAGACGCATTCTTTCGAATGCATCTTGGTCGAACTTGAAAAATGAAAAGGCAAAATGACGAAGTGGCATATAAGTGAAGTCTTTCCCTGGGAAAGAAATTGCATGGCCGCATCCATTACTTTGCCGTTTTCATCACTGTAGTGCGATCTCGGAGTTGGTATATTTAAGTAGGGGGGCACAGCTCCCCATGTCAGGGGGTGTAGGGGGCAAATCACCCCATTTATGTTATGTTTTAAGTGTTTTATTTATTTATTTATTTTTTGGAACAGTGATTTTTTTTTCACTTGGAAAAAAATTGCTGTTCTAAGCATTCCAGTTTGTAAGCTTTCGCTTACATGGGGTTGATAGATCATCGTTCGCTTTTCTAAGCATTCGATGATTTAGTATAGACCCCTAGCAAAACTTCATTATGAAGCCCACATATTGTCATTGAGATATGAAAGTCATTAGAATAAGTGTAACATTTTCTCTAGGGGGTTTTGTTAGCTGATCATCCAGCATAAAATTAACCTAGGGAAAAGTAGTTACTTCTACCTTGGCAGACAGAAGGAACACATTCTTATTAATATTTGACTAGTGTCCAAAGAAGGAGTTAACTACCTATTCTTGTAATTTGGCATTGCTCAAGGACAAGGCATATAATTAGTTTGTTTTTTCAATCATCTAATATACCTCAGGTTATGTTTCGTCCTCATGGAAATATTTTTGGAAAGCTATGCTCTACTATTCCAGCTTATGATGTTATTCTCTAATGAGAGATTTACCCTCATTAAGCCAGGAATTATGCTTGCCTTCATATATCATGACATACTGACCTTACATTCATTACAAAAGCCTTGCTGGATGAATATTTTGGCCCTTGTTTGGTGGCTGCAGTGCTCCCTGGGTTTTCTGTAATTAACAAAGCAATCGGTAGCTCAAAGCAGATTAAATGTCTGAACCTGAACAGTAACGAAGTCCAATAAACATTTAGAAGAATGTCTCAAAAGACCTCCAGGTACTTCACAAATTTAATAAAATTCAAATAACTTAAAACAACCAGGCTTGGGTTATCTGTGCCATAGTCAGAGATACAGCCCTCTATGCCCATGGAGCCAGGACACCTCTGTGCCTTTTGATTCTTTGCAGCTCAGCTAGCATCTCTATGGTCAGTTACTCATTCCATGATAAACTCATGGGATGTATATACTTTTTGCAGGGAGCCTTTGCTATGGTTTGTAGAGAGTTCTAGCCATTAGATTACAATGAGCTTTTGCTCTAAATTTCAGGGGTGCGTTTCACTATTTGAAATTCATATCCATACCCAAGACAGGGTACTATCTGCCTTATGCAGTATGCCAGATTATCTAGTGTGTCAGCTCTTCATCTTCTTACAATCACAGGGCATTTTCATCTTTACTAAAGGAGGCATTATGACACCTATTTTGAGGCCCACATAAAATCCAGGTATTTTAGATAGTTACTGCCCTATCTCAACGCTGAGAATGTCACATATTTGCAGCCTAATTTTGCATTAAATGAATGCAGGATTCATGATCCTTTCCAGTCAGGCTTTTGCATAAAACATAACACTGAGGCTGCCCTCATCCTGCTGCCCATTTTGGCAACATCACTTGGAGTTCTAGTGCTTTCCTGAATTCTTTGAGAATCGGGTTTGAATATTTATACTCTAGCTTTAACTGTCTGAGTGCCAGTGTTGTGATATTTTGTACATGTAAGGTGAAGGGTATCATTGTTCTATAACTATAGGGAAAGGGGAAATATTGGGGTCAGTGATGCAAAGTGAAGGTGTTGAATTCATGTTCTAATCCATGTTATAAAGCATAGTGACATTGCATTTTTTAGGTGATTACAGATTGCATTTCTGCCAAACAGTTTCATGATAAATTGAAACATATTCTGGTTTATCTTGGCAACATGTGAAGGAAATTGTCACAATACAATAGAACACTATTGTCTGCTTAAAGTATGTATTTAAAACCTGACAAGTTCAAAGGTAATTTATTAATGAATAATGAAATGAGTATAAGTCCCTGGACAGAACTCTGTTGTATTCCTGCTGAGAAGCTGCCATTTTCTGATACATAACACTATGCTTAACATTAATGGTTTTGTTGTTTAAGTAAGCAGAGAACCTCTGTAGGTTACTGTTGCCTATACCAGTGCTAGCCAGTGTTTTGATTAGATGGTCAAAGCAGAAGGATTCAAAAGATCATTTTAGGTCAATGAAGACAATACCTGTTAATTTTCCTTTGTTCTCTCAAGGATAGAGTTAGTTACTATAAATTGAAATGTTTATGTTATATTTATTTTGAAATCTGTGTCATCTGTCTAAAAGTAGGTCATACTTTGAGACATATTCCATAACTAGCTGTGCAGTAACCCTTCCATAGCTAGAATATATAACATACTAAATGAACTGTAATCTGATGAGGAAGGGGGACTGTTAATTTTCTGATATGGAATTACAATTGCATACTTCCAAGAGAAAGGATTTATACTCATAGTGTTAGTTTGCTAATGTGTTGTAGTCATTTGGAAATTCACTTTTCAAACAGTTGGATACATTTTGGATGAAATTTGGGAGCAGTATTGAGTCTTTAATGGAGTTATTTATGTTAACATTCTTCAACTGTAATACCTGCTTTAAGGAAGCAGCCTTGAAACAGAATGATCAGAGGTTACAAATTTCAAAAATAGCTTCAGAATTTGTGGCAATGTATAGCTGATAATTATACAATGTTTAGAGTGTCAAGGCTGGGATTTTAAGATTTTTATGCTATTAAGTAGTTCTGGTTGAAGGATGACAGGACTATTTGAGACGAATTTCAGGTCATTTGACATATTTTCAAAACCTCCCAGAACTGCTTTGGGGTACCTATGCATGACTTATGTCTGTTTCTTATATAAACAACTTTTGCAGCATTTGTGGCAACACATGCTTGCTGTTTGAAGTTGTAGTAAATAAGTTTGCTGGGTATGTTGGACTGGTCTCTTTTCCAAATTTTCCAGGTTACAGCATAGTGTTTTAACAGCTTTTTCATGTGTAGATCAAGGAAATCCAATGTTACATTTTTAACTCTCATTTGCCTGAGACCTGTTGATGCTGTATTGGCTCTAGAATATTTAGAAAGGTATAAATGGGGTGTGGCCAGGATGGCAAGCTGACAGCAACAACTGGGAAAAGCTCTTCAACTGAAAAATATTTTCTGACGGAATTATTGACTAAAAACTAAGATTTGGGACATAACTGATAAGTGTTTACATTTAATAATAGTAAAATAAAAGAATTACAGTCTGAAGTCTTCAGAAGTTGTAATTTTCCTGTCAGAATTTGATATGGTATGCAGGATTTCACAGTCAAAAAGGATATCCAGTTAGTAATATCAAGTATGCAGGATGTAGCGATAAAAATGGATAACATCTCAAACGCCCAGGTGAGAACTGCTCTCTCCAAAGCTAAAAACACAGCATCCATGGGACTGGATGGTGTCCCCGGCTGTGTGCTCCACAACCTCAATGAGGAATTAAACCCGCAGTTAGGACAGCTGTTTAATCTTAGCCTCACCTCAGGATACGTACCCAAGGAGTGGCGCACGGCGACTGTGGTCCCACTTCACAAGGGCGGTGCCTCCACCGACCCTGGAAATTACCGTCCCATTAGCTTGACAAGCCTTATCTGCAAAGCCATGGAGAGGATCATAATGGAACTCATAAATAAAGACATAGGGAACTTGCAGACTTTGGATCCAACCCAGTTTGGCTTTGTCAAAGGCAGATCATGCCTTTTAAACTTGGTTGACTTTTTCGAAACAGTCACCAAGGCCATTGATGAGGGAAAGGCAGTCCATACAGCCTACCTTGACCTGGCAAAGGCCTTCGACACAATACCCCACTCAGGTATCATCGAAAAACTCATCAGCTTGAATGTAAACCCATACATCACAAGATGGGTTGCAAACTAGCTAAGTGACAGAACTCACAGGGTCAGAGTTGCTGGAGCCATGACAGACTCAAAGCCTGTCACAAGTGGTGTCCCACAGGGCTCAGTCCTGGGTCCACTCTTGTTCGGCATCTACTTTTCTGAAGTACAAGCAAACACAGGAGGGTTATGGCTGACAAAGTTTGCAGATGACTGCAAACTGGGCGCCATAGTCGAAAACACATCTGACACAGATATCCTTCAGAAGGGCCTCACAGAAACGGATAACTGGTGCCAGAGCCATGGCCTAAAGTTAAATGCCAAGAAATGCATAGTCATACTCTTCGGGAAAAACAAGGTTACCCCTAGCTACCATATAGGTGGCAATCCACTGAGCACAGAAGAAGTCATCAGGGATCTGGGGACCCAGGTTGACAGTAGCCTTCGCTTGACACTCATGTTGCTAAAGTAGTTAGGAAAACCTTCTACATTGCCCACCTGATCATGAAGGGATTCACATCTAGATCAAGGGAGGTCATCGTCCCCTGTACTCATCACTCATAAGACCTATGATTGAGTACAATGCCCCATTCGAATGTATCTGACCCGACACCTGCAGCAGCTGGAAAGGCCCCAAAAGTTCCTCACCAAAAGGATAAAGGGTCTCAAAATATGTCTTATGCTGCCCGACTGAAAGAACTCCAGCTCTATTCAGTCTCATACCGCTTGCTCAGAGGTGACCTGTGCCTGACATATAAGGCCATGTCAAACCCTGATTTGATGAATATGCTTCACCTCAAAAATCTAGATCCCTCAGAACCACAAGGGCGGAGACTTAAACCTTGACACGGTTATTAATAGAACGTGCTGGAGGGACAGATTCATCACCCAGAGACTCCCTATGCTGTGGAACAAAATCCCGGTACATGTGAGGCAGAGCACCTCGCTGGCCTTGTTCAAGAGGAATCTTGACCAATGGATGGGGGATCGCAGATATACCCCAGGGATTACTTCAGTGTCACTGCTTGACAGAGGCACAGCAAAATAATGGGCATAGTTTTATTCAAACTAAAGGGGTGGCGAAAGCCAAATAACTATGGGCTAGGCTTATAAATGCCCTTGGGCAGATAGCCTAGTATGAACCTATGAACCTATGAACCTATGAACTAAAATAGAAAGTTTTAAAGAAGACAGTAGAAAGAAGATGGACTATTTAGAGACATTTATGAAGCAGCAAATTGTACAAATTAATGGCGTTAAAGAAGCCTTAAATGATCATGAAGGGAGAATAACTGAAGGTGAGTCCCAAGCTGAATTTCTTTTAAGACAGAACAACTGGCTTATAAAGTGGATCATATAGAAAATAGGCTGAGGCCAAACAATGTCAGAATATATGGTATACCTGAAAAATATTAATGAGAGAATGTAATAATTTTTTTAACAACTTATTTGCATAAAAACTTGAACCTGCCTGAAACTTTATCTTTTGGGATAGAGAGGATTCATAGATCTTTGATAGCATCTTCAGAAAAGGAAAATTCACCTCCTCATTCAATAAAAGTTAAATTCATGTCCAGCATGGAAAAAGATCAAATACTAAAACCAGCATGGTCTAACCCACCTATTAAAATAGGTGAGCACCTAATCAAATTTGACAATGACTACTCCAGTAAGGTAATCAATAAAAAGAAAACTTGCTTGCCACTGATTAAAGAACTTAAAAAGAATAATACTAAAGCTACTATATAATTTCCTCCAAAGACAAAAATCTTTCTTCCTGAAGGAATCAAAATATTTGACACACTGGAAGAGGCATTTGTATTTGGAAATAAAAATAAAATTCTCAATATAACTGAAGAAATGGACTGGAAAGTTTCATCCCTCAAGACGCAGAGTGAGCTGAATGCATAGAAAACTATTTCTAAAGTTAAAAAACTTAAAAAAACAAGTATCTTTTTTTCTAATCATATGATTATAGTTTATTGAAGATATATATATATATACACACATACTTTTGTACATTATGGGGTTAAATGAACATCGGATCTAAACAATATAGTAAATAACAGTGTTAAAGCATTAGCAACACTGTTTTGTTTGTTGTAAACCACTACCAAAAGGAAAAATCAATCCAGGAAAACACCAGGAAGAAGACAATGTTCTAAGAACTTCTTTTAGTGCGTAAAACACACACTAACTTCTTCCTCTAGCACCTCGGCTTACAAAAAGCCTTTAACAGAGTATACTAAACCTTCAGCAACTTCCTTTATTTATACATCATAGCCTGCTTAACACTTCATTAACATATCAATTATACCCTTTCTCTTAAAAAACAGCTTATAAAAAATAGCTTATACCAAAACTTTTTATAAAAAAAAATTTCCAGTTGCATTATTTGTTCATTCCATTAGGAACCAGTGTATTCAATTTTAAAATAAAAAGTGATTCTTTTTTCCTTAGTTATTTTTTCACATCATATAACAATTCATTACTTTTTTGCATTTGTTCTAAAATTGTAGCTTGTAAACCAGTAACATCACTCTCATGTGCTCAGGAGCCGCATGTGGCTCTTCCACCCCCCTGCAGTGGCTCCCTGTAGCTTTGAAAAATAATGGCCACTCTACCACACAACACACACGCACACACACAGAGTGATTGAGCAATGGACTTTAAATATTACTCTTATAAACTTATAAACTAGCTAGAATAACAACATTTATGTTTTCATGCATTCCACACACGCACACACACTGAAAGTGATCAAGCAATCCCCTGGCAACAGCAGCATCTCCTGAAAGGTTTCCATACCTCTCAAAGTCTTGCCACAAGAAATCTGGACAGAGCCACAAATAAGGGGAACAAAGGAACAACAATTGGTACGGACTTTAAATATTGCTCTTATAAACTTAGAAACTTGCTAGAATAACATGGTTTCTGTTAACATGCATTACACACACACACACACACACACACACACACACACACACAGTTACCTCTCAATTGTGCAGATTTTCGCACAATGCCCTTTGCCTCATATTTCTGGTCTGTTTCTCATAAAATTGTGTTTTTCTGGCAAATCATTGAGGGTTGAAGTCAGAAAAAATAGGCAGACATTTGAATTTCAGACTTCATACCCTTCAGAAAATTCATGCTAATGCAACATCTGTTACTATATCAACTTTCTAAGTTTGCAAGAGCAATTATTTAAAAAGTGTCCCTATTGTTGGGCCTTTGTGTCCCATTTTTTATGGCTTTGTCCAGATTTCTTGTTGTAAGAGTTCGAGAGATATGATGCACACAAATACACACCGAGAGCAATCGAGCAATCCCAACAAAGGAACAAAAATAGGGACAGATTTTAAATATTGCTCTTATTAACTTAGTTCTTTTATATTTAGTATAATAACTATATATAAAACTTTATGTGCTGTGTTATCTTTATTTTAGGGATCAATAGGTTTTGTGGCTCCTGATGAATTTTATTTGGTGGGAGAGGGGCCAAAATGGCTCTTTTGATAGTGAAGATTGTAGAGCCCTGCCCTATGTAATACTTATTACAAGGGCATTTCAGTGAATATATTACTGCCTCACTATTACAATTAAACAACCTTTTATTTTAAACTTTTTTCTGTTTATTTGTGGAAATGTATTAACTATAAATTGACATACTGAACATTTACCACAAGTTTTGGTCCCTGAATTACTCAATTCCAACTGTCTATTCTCTGAAGGTAACAAACTTCCCTTTAACTAGAAAATCATTAATGTTTTTCCTGTGTTTTGTTTGTTCTTTCTTAACATATTCCCTTCACAGGTTTAATATGAGACAGCATTTAAATATTCGCTCAAGACTAATGAACATTTTATATATACAAAAACAAAACAAAGGATGATTGCCAAGGAGATATGTGAACACTGTTTGAGCACTTTCATTCCGTTTAATGAGTTAGAACTTCTGCAGAAAATATAGTGCAAACCAAAATAAGTGTATTTAAAATGGACACATCCAAACCACTTGATAAATGATGACCAATCAATGAAACACTAACAATAAAGGAAATGTTATTTTAAAGTGACAGGTACCCTATTTAAAACAAAGTTATTTATTATAGCCTAAATGCTAAATTTAAAATATGTAGATTCTTAAATATAAAAAGTTTTTCAACAAAACTTTTTACACTTAAAATCAGACTTTACTAAAAATTAATCTGATTAAAAAAGTTGTCTTAATTGAATCTGTTTCAAATGTTGCAGCATTTCGTCTGCCCATTTCTACAGATATGTCCATTATTTGTGACGCAATCCAAAAAAATTGGAAACTCATACAGGGTAGCCAAGAAACAGTTAATACCCTTGGAAATGGTCCTTTTTTCACTTTTAAAAAACATTATAATGTAAAAAACATATTTGTAACAGGTAAACTGCTTACCAGTGGGAGTGGTGAGCATTGTACTTACTGCCCATCTAACACTAGAGGAGTGGTTTCCAGCTCTGAAATTGTAGTTTTATTAGCCATTTTAGGCTGATTTCTATCCCTTTCAACTTTCTGGCTTAAAAACGCATGTGTCTCTGCATTTTTCACATTGTGCAGCAACACATGGGGCTACGGTTAAACTATTCCAGGTGCCAGAAAGTCTGCTCTTTAAATGTTCCCTTAGAACTAGCAGGTTTCTCAGTAGTAGCACTAAAATCTGAACCCCTGTGACTAGTACTTGCTCTAGAACATGCTAGAAAGCACTAGGAAGCCTTAAACTGATACAAGCACTCAACTCTCCTTGTTAATAAGGAGAAATTAATCATAGGCACTAAACGGCCTATAATTGCAAGTACCTTGCAAAGGCAAGGGAAAACAGCTTTTGTACTTTACAAAATAAAACAAAACGAAAGAACGGCAGTTCTAAAAACACCAAAACCAATAAAAAAGAAGAACGCCTTGGACCACAGTCTTTTCCTCTCTAATGAAGCAGGAATCCACGGAACGCCAAATATATCCAGGAATTAACGCCTTTATTCACCAGAAATGATTAAAACCACATGTTGTCTACACAGGACTTCATCAGACAACCATTTTTAACTAAAAAGTCTTTTAAATAGATTATTGAACCTATGAATCTATTTAAAAGACTTTTTAGTTAAAAATGGTTGTCTGATGAAGTCCTGTATGTAGGACGAAAACGCATGTGGTTTTAATCATTTTTGGTGAATAAAGGCATTAATTCTTGGATATATTTGGCCGTGGATTCCTGCTTCATTAGAGAGGAAAAGACTGTGGTCCAAGGCGTTCTTCTACTTTACAAAATAAGCACCTAAATAGGTATGTCCAAGGGTCAGCGTCCAGTGATTTCTCCTGTCCACCTGGTGTATCTGGGCATACTGGGGCAATGCAGCAACTGCCTCATGTACACAGACAACCGTCTACTGCTACCACCCAACACTACAACCTGTGAGAGACGCACTTACATAGCCAAACTAGAAGCAAAGCTCTCTCCAGCCAAGATTGTGCTAGACAGTCAAGAGAAGAAGGTTAACACCTGCACTATACCTCAAGCAACACATAGCCCTTCAAAACCCACACCATCAACACCCACACATAGCAACATCAAACCCACATACGTGGAGGCCCTTAACATTAACCTGCCCAAGCAACAAGGACCTCCGAAGCTGAAACGCAAACAAACACCAGTCACAACCAAAGTGACACATCGCTCACAACACCAATGTGCCACCCAACAACAGCCCTTAAGGCAAGACAACGTACCCAACACTTTAGTCATAGGTGACTCTCAGGCACACTGATGTCCCACACAGCAAGCTGAACAAGGAGAAAATTACAGTCAGCTGCCTGTTGGGTGCCAGGATCCACCACATAATGCATGCACTCAAGTCACTCCACAACAAGTACAAATACGAGTCTGTCATTGTCCATGTTGGAGTGAATGACTTGAGATGTACCTCCCTGGACTACATTAAAAGAGACATGGAAGAGCTCTCAGATCATGTGGCCCAGGCAGGTATGACCCTAGCCCTGAGTAGCATCCTACCTTCGCCCAGTATGATACCACAGTATAAGGACAAAATGATTGACTTCAACAATTGGATAAGCTTCTGGTGTCAATCAAAGGGGATCCAGTATCTGTCTGCCTGGGATGACATGATCGAAAAACCACAATGCTTTGCCAGAGATGGTCTGCATCTGTCGCCCCTGGCATTCAGGTTACTGGCTAAAGCTCTTGCCACCCTTGTAGTGCCTTTTTAAGGCAAGGTTCAAAGGACAAAACCCCCACCATAACAGACACAAGCATGCAAAATCTGAAGGTAATGCTACTCAATGCTAGAAGTCTAAACCTCAAAATGCACTCTCTCGAGACACTCCTAAAAATGGTTAACATCAATATCTGTGCAGTAACTGAGACATGGTTCAAGGCTCCAGAGAGCACCCCTGCAATACCAGGCTACCACTCTTACCACACTTTTTGGCCACCAAACCAAGTCCGAAACACTAAAGGTGGGAGAGTGTCCATATTCACCAAGGATATTCACACCTCCAGGCTAGTTGCCCAACACAATGCATCTGGAATTCACCAGGTGCAACTAACACTAGGTAAGACTGCAATCTAAATTGTAGCTTGCTACAGATCCCCAACCATGCCCTAAGATTCTCACTACACCTTTCTAAACATACTGAAAAATATTAACATACAACCAAACACCCTAATACTGGGTGATTTCAACTACCCTGACATTAACTGGGAAAACTATTCGGGTACCAACACCTTTTCCCAACGGTTCTTGGAATTCATAAATTCCAACACCCTGGATCAACTAATCCTTAGTCCCACCAGGGGCTCCAATATCCTAGACATGGCCATTACCAACATGGGAGATAGATGCTCCACACCAGTGGTCACCCCCTCATTGGTCGGGTTTGATCATAAGCTAATCACCCTTGACATCCATATCCCACCCCCCAATAAGGAAATCTCCATAAAAAAACTTCTCCAAAGCCAACTTCATGCTACTCAAGTCAGAAGTGACAAACTTCATGACACCCATGCAGACGGGAGCTGAAAGTTCGACTGCTGAATCCTACACTAAGGCACTGCATGAGCACATCCACTCGTGCATAAATCATGCCATCCCAAATAGAACCAGGATGCTCTCCTCCAAAAAAAGGAATCCAATCTGGTGGTCCCCTGCCATAAACAAACTATACAACAGAAGGAAGAAACTGTTGCAGAAAAAGAGGAAAATCCCAGGATGCAAAAAACTCCCTTACCAGCCTCAGTAAGAAGCTAAGATCCCTAGTAAAATCCTCCAAAGCTAGTTACAAAAAATAAAATTGCCAAAGATTCCAAAGACAACCACAAGGCATTCTATAGTTATGTCAAGAATCTAAATGGCAATGCTCAGATCTGCTCTGAGCTACAAAAGAATGGCATTAAATATACTGATCACAAGGATATTGCCAATATCCTGGAAGATTGATTTAGCACCAACTTCACCCCCTCTCACCCCCCTAAAAGGCCCATCTTAATACCAAAAGATTGCCAAATTCTGGTAATCACAGCCACACAGGTAGAAACCACACTCTTCAAAGCTAAGAATACAGCATCCATGGGATCAGATGACATCCCAGGCTGTGTACTACATGAACTACAAAATGAACTGGCACCTCACCTAAGTGTCATGTTTAATCATAGCCTCACCTCAGGCTTCATGCCCACTGAATGGCGCACAGCTACAGTTATCCCACTCTACAAGGGGGAATACACCCTGGATCTCAGGAACTACCATCCCATCAGTCTGATGAGCCTGATCTGCAAGGGCATGGAACGCATCATCATACAACTTATAAACAAAAACACTGGCAACCTTCAAACACTGGACCCCCCCCCACAGTTTGGGTTCATGAAGGGCCAATCTTGTCTCCTGAACCTGATTGACTTCTTCGAATCAGTCTCCAAAGCTGGGTGGTCCACACAGCCTATCTGGACCTCGCCAAGGCCTTCAACACCATCCCCTAATCTGGAGTCATAGATAAACTTACTAAGCTGGGCATAAATCCCTACGTCACTTGATGGGTTACCAAATGGCTTACTGACAGAACCCAGACTGTAAAAGTAGCCGACTCCAAATCCAGCTGCAGACAAGTGACAAGTGGAGTACCTCAGAGTTCAGTCCTGGTACCACTCTTGTTTGGCATCTACTTCTCTGAAGTACAGGTCTACATTAAGGGACTCTGTCTGACAAAGTTTGCAGATGACTGCAAACTGGGAGCCATTATTGAATCCCCAAATGATGTGGATATTGTACAAAAGGGCCTTACAGAAACAGATGCTTGGTGCCGGAGCCATGGGCTCAAGCTTAATACCAAGAAATGTATAGTTATCCACTTTGGGAAAAAACATGTACCCATGAATTACACATAGGTGGCAGTACACTAAACACCAAAAGTGTGATGAGAGACTTGGGGACACAGGTGGACAGTGGTCTCACCTTCGATAACCACATCACCACAACAGTCAGGAAATCCTTCTATGTGGCACACCTCATCACGAAGGGCTTTTCATCCAGGAAAAAAAAGGAGGTCATTGTCCCACTGTCCTCATCCCTCATTAGATCCATTATAGAGTAGAACACCCCATTTGGTATGTACATCACACGACATCTGCAACAGCTGAAAATGCCACAGAAATACCTCACTAAAAGAATCACAGGCCTAAAGCAGATGCCTTATGCTGACCGTCTAAAAAAACTCCAGCTATACTCTGTTGCATATTGTCTACTCAGAGGTGATCTCTGCTTAACATACAAGGCCATGTCAAACCCTGAGCTGTTGGATATGCTCCACTTAATGAAATCCCAATTCCTCAGAGCCACATGCTCCAGGGATCTAAACCTTGTCACCACAATGAACAAAACATGCTGGATGGATAGGTTCCTGACCCAGAGACTCCCCATACTCTGGAATAGACTGCCCATACATGTCAAGCAGAGCACCTCCTTGGCCCTCTTCAAATGGAACCTTGATGATTAGATGGGAGATAGTAAATTCACCCTGGGGATCACGTCAGTCACCCTGCTAGACAGGGGTCTAGGGAAGTAAATATTGTGGGAAGAAATATCCAGGGAATTGTTATGGCTAGGCTTGTATAGGCCCTAGGGCTGATAGCCTAGTACCAGCCTATGAACCTATGAATCTAAAGAGGAAGTGTAACAACTGATGGCACATTGCAGCAAATGTAAGCAGTATAGATCTATCAATGATTGGTCCAGCATTTTTATACATGGTTTACATAAAACCATTATTGCCAGAAACAGATTTGTGATTCTTACAGTGTAATTAGCCAGCTGTAAAACATGCTCTTGCTTTTACACAAGCAAAAGTATAAGAAAACGTTTCAAATGCATCTATGAACATAACACAAACCACCGGTCCAGGTATCCAAAATTTATACCAGTAAAATGTCTAACTCTTTGGCCTGAACTGATAAAGTCCTGTGGATGGACGAATGCATCTAACTTTTTGTCTTGTTCTTATTACAAATTATAACTGACTGAATAGTCTCCTTCTGCTAACCATGACACTCTTTATGGTTCCTGATATGACTCATCCCTGTAGCCAAGCACTCCTTTCATGTAAAGTGCACACAGAGAATATGGAGTGTTCAAGGCAAATAGTCAATAAGACTGACGCAGACTGTTATTCCTAGGAACAATATAAGAACACGCAGCCTCTGTAAAAATAAATATAAGACAATGAAAAGTCTGTAAGCTTACCACTTTGATTGTGTCTCTAAATCAGCTTGAGCAGTCTCAGATAAATTACACTTGAATACTTTTTCCTATCCCTAAGTATGCTTTTCTTGTAAAGTCCAGTCTCTGGTCCTTGTTTTCCATATATACATACTTCTCTTTGAAAGAGGTCACTTAATAGACAGTGAAGTCTTTGCCTATCACTTCTGTGAATGATATGCTACACTTCTCATTCCCTTGGACTCATGTGCCTGTTGTGAATAATACTGCAAAAAGTTTCAAATCACCTAAAACTGAAGGAGCAGTAATCACCTGAATCTTAACACTTCTAAAAAAAAGTGGTCATGGGAATACACTCCACCTTAAGGAATTCAAACTCTTCTGGTCTTACCACCATATATTTTTAATGAGACTGATATTTTGGGCTTTGTGAGAAGGATAAGAAAGATTAAGGTACATCTACATCTGTTGGAATGTAGATTCCCTTTAAACATAGCTCCTAAAGCAGATTCTCCAAAGTAACAGCTCCTGGAATGATTCAGCCTTGTTTAGGTTATGCCCTGAGATCACAGTTGTGCAAGCCATGTTTCACCCCTAAATTTTGCTTTCACTTTTCCCTGATGTTGTGAGTCTCTGAAGTTAGTATGTATTAATAATGTGGCGTGGGGGAAAATTCCTCTCATTTCTTGGTTGCAAGGAGGCTTGACCCTTCAAAAACCTGTTTTAGTTATTTTGACTGAATATTCTGTAGGTATGTATTTGGGGAGTTTGACTTGGGTGGATTGTTTGCTGGCAGTTTAGCAGTGGGCTTTTGTAGTAGATCCAAAATCATAATGTTCTGAATGACATGCTGATGGTTAGGGACCAGATGTCAGCTGCACTTAAACTCTCACGCTTCTTACTATGGAATACAATTTGAATATAACCTGAAATAGGCACATGCTTCCTGCTTAGGACCTCTCAGTGATTTAGCATGCCTTGGTTTCCTCCTAGCTTGATGACTATAATGGTTCCTGACTGCCACTCCTTCATCTCTAACACATATAACAAGAAGGCTGGGGTTTTGTTTAGATGCTTTAATACATAGAAACACTTCAGGATGGATAGCAGCATCATTAAATACAAATGAACTAGTTAACAAACAAAGCTTAGATACATAGATGCTTACATCTCAACAGCTAACTACAAAATGGCAGTCTAGCTTGCATGTGCTCAGTATTTATACACTTGTGCAAGCCCTTGGACAGCTTCTTAAAGGTACATAAACATACACATTGATCTACATCCTCCCTCTTAAAAAGATTGCCCTTTATACAAATAATATCAGAGATGACATGCATTACTGCATACATTGGAAACAAAACACAATGTTCATGCTTCGTATCTTCTACAGGGTTTAGAGATTCAACCATTTCTTGTAATATAACAGTTGGGACCAAATTTAGCAATAGAGACAGTCTGTGGTGCACAACTCATATCAGGAACTTCTAGGTTCATCACAGGAACAGGAATGTCCTCTGGAACTTCCTTTGGAATTTTAACACCGGACAGCTCACACTGATATAAAGGGTCTTTCTCACAGGCTATCTGCTGTGGTATAGGCTTGGACACCAGTCTCAAATGTTTCCAGTTCCACCTAAAAATTGGTCCTTCTGATTCCACATTGTATGATCTTGGCTCTGGACCAATATTCTTCATGACACCAATCCGATCATAACCTTTGGATGTTTCCATCCTTACCACTTCTCCTTCTAGTAATGGATTGAGTAGTTTGCTGGTTTTATTGTAGTAGGACTTCTGGGTTAAATGCTTCTTCAACAGATTGGCTTTCACTAACCTGTTGTTCTTGACACATGGAACCAACAATTGACTACTGATTGGTAATGTGATTCTGGTTTGCCTTGACAGAAGTCTCTGAGCAGATGAACCAAGATGTTTATCAAGAGGAACATTTCTGAGATTCAAGAGATTCAGGAAAACATCACTATTATCTTGTTTTGACTTCTCTAGTAATTGTCTTGCACTTTGACCTGCACTTTCTGCCAAACCATTTGACTGCGGGCACTCTGGACTACTTGTAATATGAGTAAAGTCCCATTCTTCAGCAAATCTTTTGAACTGTTGGTTTGTAAACTGCAAGCCATTGTCAGAAATAATGTTGTTCAGACTACCATGGACTGCAAAATGATGCTTCATCTTAGTAATGGCAGTACTGGATGCTAGGTTAGAAAGCAGGTCAATCTCAAATCAGTTGGAGTAAGAGTCTACTAACACCAAATAATGTTGACCATTTCACTCGAAGATGTCCATGGCTACTGTCGACCAAGGTAGTTTCAGAATCTGATCTAACTGAAATGGTTTCTTCTGTTGATGTGGCTTTGTACTATTACACACTGAGCAAGATAAAGTGCTTTCTCAATGTCTTGTGACATAGAAGGCTGAAATACTAGTCTTCTTACCCTTCTTTTAGTAGATTCAGCTTCTTGGTGACCATGATACAAGATAGTACTGTACTCTTGTTGCAAAGAATTTGGAACAATTACTTTTGGACCTTTCATAGTGATACCTTTGTCAGACAAAATCTCATCTCTGTATGGAAAATAAGGTTGCACTTCTTGAGGTAAACTGGATTGCTTTGACTGCCATCCTTGACTGATAAAGTAATTGAGCCTTTGTAAAACTGGATCTGTGGCTGTGTGATCTCTTAGTTCATCAAGACATGTGGAAGAAGAATTTCTCACTTCCATGACTTCAAAATCAGGGTTCTCAATGTGGTGTTTCTG
This sequence comes from Protopterus annectens, assembly GCF_019279795.1. Taxonomy (NCBI): domain Eukaryota; kingdom Metazoa; phylum Chordata; order Ceratodontiformes; family Protopteridae; genus Protopterus; species Protopterus annectens. The sequence continues at coordinate 418,558,825 of NC_056749.1, forward strand.
GGTGATCTAGATAAAGTATCAGCAAGATAAAGAAGTTTGCCTTTCTTGTAGACAGGATTGGAATTATACTTTTGCAATCTCAGCATCATACATTGCAGTCTGGCTAGAGCTGAATGCACAGGCTTTCTCAAGATAGTGAATAATGGTTGGTGGTCTGTTTTGATTTGGATAGGTCTACCATAAATATAATCATGGAACTTCGAACATGCAAACACAATTGCCAAAAGCACTTTCTCAATCTGGGCATACTGCATATCAGTTTGGATAAGTGTTCTCAATGCATAGACAACAAGTTGATCTTCTTGTAGAATGACTACACCAAGACCAAATTTCGAAGCATCACTGGAAACTGTAACTGGCTTGTAAACATCATAGTATCTGAGAGTTGGTGGACTAGCAATTCTGTGTTTCAGAACATCAAATGCTCTTCGGTGTTGCTCTAACCAAGACCAGGATACATCTTTATGTGTCAGTTTGAGTGGTGCAGATATTGCCTCAGTTCTAGAATAAACTTTGCTAGGTAGTTGACCATTCCATGAAAACGTTGCAGGGCTTGAACATTGTCTAGTGCTGGCATCTCGAGAATGGCTGTTTGCTTTAAAGGGTCTGGTCATAAGCATGTACTAGTAAATACATGACCAACATAAGTAACTTCTTGTAGCCTGAATTTGCATTTGTGTGGGTTGAGCTTAAAATTCACTTGACTTGCCCTTTCTAGAACTTCTCCAAGGTTTCTGTCATGCTCAGCTATATCATTACATCCTACTAGTATGTCATGTACTATAATAGCATAAGGATACCCACTAAAATAATTGCTCCATTGCACATTGAAAGACTTACCTTGCAGAATTTATCCCAAATGGCATTCTCAAAAATTTGTACCTGCCAAACAGTGTACTGAAAGTAGTGAGCAATACCGGAATACTCTATACCGGAAGAATGCAAAGTTCCTGTAATCACAGCTGCACAGGTAAAAAAACACACTCTCCAAAGCCAATAACACAGCATCCATGGGACCTGACAACATCCCAGGCTGCATTCTACATGAACTACAGAACGAACTGGCACCCCACCTAAGTACCATGTTCAATCATAGCCTTACCTCAGGCTTTGTGCCCACTGAATGGTGCGCAGCAACAGTTATCCCACTCCACAAAGGGGGAGCCACCATGGACCCCAGGAACTACTGCCCCATTAGCCTGACTAGCCTGGTCTGCAAGGCTATGGAACATATCATCATGGAACTTATAAACAATGACATTGGTAATCTCCAAACTCTGGACCCTACCCAGTTCGGGTTTGTAAAAAGAAGATCATATCTCCTAAACCTGATAGACTTCTTTGAAGCGGGCACCGAAGCCATAGATGAGGGCAAGGTGGTTCACACAGCCAATCTAGATCTCGCCAAGGCTTTCGACACCATCCCCCACTCTGGAATTATAGATAAACTCACTAAACTAGGTATAAATCCCTATGTCACAAGATGGGTTGCCAACTAGCTCACTGACAGAACCCACACTGTGAAAGTAGCAGACTTTAAATCCAACTTCAGACCAGTGATAAGTGGAGTACCACAAAGTTCAGTCCTAGGTCCTCTCCTGTTTGGTATCTACTTCTCTGAAGTACAGGCTAACACAGAAGGTCTATGGCTAACAAAGTTCACAGATGACTGCAAACTAGGAGCCATAATCAAAACTCCTAACAATGTGGACATCCTACAAAAGGGCCTCACTGAGACAGAGGCCTGGTATCAAAGCCATGGCCTCAAGCTCAATGCCAAAAAGTGCACTGTCATCCCTTTTGGTAAAAACTGTGTAGCCATGAACTACCACATAGGCGGTAGTCTACTTAACATCGAAAGAGACCTTGGGACACAGGTGGACAGTAGTCTCTCCTTTGATAATCACATCGCCACAGTAGTCAGGAAATCCTTCTACATGGCATACCTCATCACAAAAGATTTCTCATCCAGGAAAAAAGAGGTCATTGTTCCCCTCTACTCATCACTCATTAGACCCATTATAGAGTACAATGCCCCTTTTGGTATGTACCTCACAAGACATCTACAGCAACTGGAAAGGCCACAGGAATACCTCACAAAGAGGATTACTGGCCTCAAACAGATGCCCTATGCAGACCGTCTCAAAAAACTCCAGTTTTACTCTGTCGCATATTGCCTACTCAGAGGTGATCTCTGCCTAACATACAAAGCTATGTCAAACCCAGAGCTGTTGGACATGCTCCACTTAAAGAAATCCCAATTCCTCTGAGCTACACGCTCTAGGGACCTAAACCTTGTCACCACAATAAACAAAACATGCTGGAGGGATAGATTCCTGTCCCAGAGACTTCCCATACTCTGGAACAAACTACATATGTATATCAAACAAAGCTCCTCATTAGCACTCTTCAAGAAAAATCTTGATGATTGGATGGGAGATAGGAAATTCACCCCCTGAGATCACTTCTGTGGCTCTGCTTGACAGGGACACAGGAAAATAATTTTCTTGGGTGGCAAAAGCCAGGGTACCATTTGGCTAGGCTTATATAGACCCTAGGGCCAGTAGCCTAGTACCTGCCTATGAGGATTTCTTGTCAAGCTGAATTTGCCAAAATTAACTCTTAGCATCTAAGACAGAAAAAATAGTAGCATTTGGCATCAAAGCTGTGACTTCTTCAACTGTGCGCTTTGGGTGATGAGGTCTTTTTAGCACTTTGTTCAAATTTCATGGATCAATACATATTCTGATGTCATCTGTGCTTTTCTTATGAGCTACCACCCTGGAAGATACCCATTTAGTTGGAGCTTCAACTGGACAAATCACACCTTGTCGCACCATTTTATCTAGCTCAGCTTTGACTCTGTCCTGCATGGCTATTGGAACTTTATGTGCTGGCCTGATAACTGGAATGACCTCTGGGTCTAACTTCATGGAGTACACAAGTGGAAGCTTGCCTAATTTGTCTACAAAATGATCAGCATAAGTAGAAAAAATATGATGGGCAAAATTAGAGTAGTGGTCTTTTAAGCTAACATGATGGACTTCCTTATTAAATGAAAGCAGTCCCATTTTCAAACTGCCTCTGAGCTCTAATAATGACTGGACATGCCTCTTGACCACACAGAATAATAAGTCATAGTTTCTTCCAGCAGAGTAACATGAAAGCACTACTGAGCCTTCGGTTTGAATTTCTTCACTTCCATAAGCAACAAGCTTCACACACCTTGTTAAATCAAATCTTTCACTATGACACACTCTAGCAAATGTTTCTGCTGACATAACATTGCACTTGGAACCTGTATCAACTTTGAGCTCTATGGGTTTGCCATTTATCCAAACAGTACAAAATTCTTCATTCTTTGCCCTTAAATCTATTGCACTGACTGTTTCATGAAGCACTGACATGTCATCATCATAAAGAGTAGAATTTCCAATGTCTAACTGATCAGCTAATTTCTTAAAATGTTCCCTTTTAATGAAAGAATGTGGGCCTTTTGATTTACAAAACCTTTTGAAGTGATTCCATTTATTGCATTTGTGGCATTGTTGACCAAAAGCTAAACATTTTTTTTCTTTTAGATTTGTGGCTTCCACCACAATTACAACAGTTGACAATGAAACGAGGTTGGGGCCCTTGCTTTGAGTTTGCTGACTCACTTTTATGCTTCAATGACACTGTGCGAACTCTGGAATTTGCTAGAAAGCTCTGGGGTTTACCAGTGAGTGCTGCAGGGGTTACAGTTGATGGCATGTGCTTGGACCTGTTTCTTTTAATTACAAGCTGCATGCTATCAACATGAGCTTTATCACTGTGCCTTCTAGAGCTGTTCTCATTTGTAAGCATATTTGTGTACTTTTCTGTGAGCTCATATATCTGGCAAATCTCAATGGCCTTATTCAAAGTTAAATCACTGTCATGAAGCAAAATCTTTCTCACAGCATCATCTTTAATTCCACACACGTCTGTCCTTTATAAACTCATCCCTTAAATCACAAAATCTACACATTCTAGCTTTATTTCTCAGGTCAGTTATATATGCTGCAAATGTTTCATCAGGTTTTTGATCCTTTATATAAAATAAGTGCCTTTCCATTGTAACATTTGTCTGGGGGCTACACATTTCTCTAAATTTACATTTCAAGCAATCTGGTTCCTCCCTTGACTTAGCTGGTACAATAATATGATGGTTTCCCCCTTCTCCAGTATAGATAGTAGGTGCATACACAAATAAGCATTCCCTTTCAATGGCTTCTGACCCACCTAAATTAAGTAGAATAAATGTCTTTGGATGGTCATTTTTATCAGGAAATGCAGCCTGTATGAAAATGTACTCTTGCTCAAACACTCTCCAGTTCTCAGCAATATTACTGTCAAGCACAAGTGCACTGGGTTTTCGAAATCCATCTGCCATGCCCACAAAGTATGTGTTTGTGCAAACACTGAAAATATGGCCCTTGTAATTATGTATGAATAAACTGTTCTGTGAGCTTGCAATAACATTCAAATGCACGATAAACTCTTTGAAATACTATACTTTGTGAAATATGCTATGTAATGGCTGTACTTTGCAAAATATGCCTTGTAATGGCTGCACTTTTATGAAATAGCTTTAATGCAAACACTTTATACACTTCTGATAACTTGGATATCTTTGCTTAATACGAAAAATACATGCTTTGTGAAAATGCAGTCGTTTCCCTTTGATTTATTCATTTTATACAATTCTGACTTTATTTGAAACATTTTCTGTAGTAATTTGAATATTTTTTATCAATATCATACATATCTGTTTATGCGAATATCATTTAGAACATTCTATATGCCTCATTTCATATTTTACAAATAAGAAATAGCGCTGAGAAAGTTTGAATATTTGAAATTCGTTTCTGACCTGTTTTGCAAAGCTTACACATTTTAGGGATAATTCACTCATTTATATTAGTTACGTGTCTGGGCGGCCACGGCGGTGCAGTGGTTAGCATTGCCGCCTCACAGCAAGAGGTTCTCCGGTTCGATCCTCAGCTGGGGTGCCTTCTGTGCGGAGTCTGCATGTCCTCCCTGTGGTCGCGTGGGTTTCCTCCGGGTGCTCCGGTTTCCTCCCACATCCCAAAGACATGCTGCAGGTGGATTGGACACTCTAAATTTGCCCTAGGTGTGCGTGTGAGTGTGCCTTCTGTGGAAGGTTGGGCGCCGGGCTGGCAACTCGACACCGTAAAACTCCACTGCCATTCAATGTGCGGACAAGGTGATCCGCTGTGGCGACCCCTAACCGGGAAAAGCCGAAAGAAGAAGAAGAATAATATTAGTTGCATGTCTCCCGGTCTTACTTCTGTATCCCATTCTGACACCATGTTGCTTGCTCGTCTCTAATACATATAACAAGAAGGCTTGGGGGTTTTGTTTAGATGCTTTAATACATAGAAACACATTGGGATGGGTAGCAGCATCATGAAATTCAAACAAACTAGTTAACGGACAGACCTTACATACATACATGCTTACATCTCAACAGATAACTACAAAATGGCAGTCAAACTTGCACATGCTCAGTATTTATACACTTGTGCAAGCCCTTGGATAGCTTCTTAAAGGTACATACACACATTGATCTACACTGACAGAAATTCAGTACATAATTGATGCTCAAAAGTAGGATAAAAAAAAAACAATATTTAACATTCTATTCATGTGAAGAAGAGCCCTTCTCTGAACATCTCCAAGCACAATCTGGACCAATGGATGGGAAATCATAGACTCACTCTTGGGGTGGTGCCCATATCCCTTATGTACTTAGGCCATCTGTAAAAGTTGTCAAATCCCCACTTGCTGACCCTTGTTATCTTTCCCCTAGAGATAGAAAATTGGGTAAAATCTGAGTAAAACTAGTTGAGCTTGTCATGGCTCTTGAGCCATTAGCCTAGTAATCTTCAATGAACCTATTAATATAACAATCAAAAATTGAAACTAACAAAACATACAAAAAATTGCTAAAGCATTAATCCTTGACTTATAGGGATGACTCCACACCTATACTACTTATATATACTAACTGTGAGATTGGTGTACCCCAATAAAAGATGAATTCTATGATACACTGCAATGTCTACATTTCTGTTGAAAACGAATAAACCACACATAACTGTTTGTGCTTTAAAGTATCAACCACTAATACGTCCAACTTTAACCCAGCAAATTTGTCACATTACTACAATTTCCTTTGCCTGGAGCTGTCTAAATTAAAACGTGACTGTTTCCACATGATGCACAATTCTGCAGCTCAGCTACCTAATTATTTCCTGTTGCCAACATATCATATCAGTTCTGTAGAGTATGCACTGCTGGCCACTCTGACCAAGGATTACCCAGAAAGTTCTCATGCTAATATGTTTAGCCCTACATGTTTTTGGTATCAACTACTTACAAAATCTGTATTTCTACAGCCTGATAGAGTCCCTACATTCTAACTCTTTATTTACAGATAGTGGAGTTTTCCTTACCTGTAGAACCTCGTACCCATTTGCTGAGGGAGTTCCCACAGTAACCATTTTAAGAAATTTACATAAAATAAGTTTGAGTGGCTAGTGAGGTTGGAGGTTGCATAAGGGTGGAGGCCAAATTTGAAAATGAATGCTTACTAGAAATTTCATACAGTGTGTTGCACAGATATATTTAGCATGTCTGCTCCTTATCCAGTTTGAAAAATGCCCCCCTTCTGTTATCCTTCCCTACATTCCCTTAATTATCCAACTTACTACCTTTCATTTAAAAAAGATATGCATTCCATGCGTCATTACTATTTCACACAGAATTATTATACATGCATGTTTTGTTGACTGTAATCATGACTGTAAACCCTGTAGTTGTGCTTTCTTTCTTTTTTTTGCAAGTTCAGCCTTTATTGACAAGCAACCATCAACAACCACAATACGAAATATCTGATTTTGATGCATTAAATAAATATCTTACAGTAACAGCTCCTTTCTAAGTTCAGTACATAGCTATCTTAGTAAGTACTAAGCAAATCCCCCTGACAAAATGTTCCATTTGAAAATGCTTTTTAAACAAACATAGTAGAATCTACCATAAAAGTCGATAGAACAAGCATAAACAGCTTTAAAAAAATATCAGAAAGAAAAACTAAACTATTCAGATAGCACATTATGGTATACACCTGTGAAGATGACTACATTAACCAGTTACACATATGTTCTCGATGTATACATATATGAATTTAAGTGGGGATGCACTGTACCCTAGAGGGAATACCAGGTCATAGCGTGACATCACATCTAGATCAAGGGAGGTCATAGTTTCCCTATACTCATCACTCATCAGACCAATGATTGAGTACAATGCCCCATTCAGAATGTATCTGACCCGACATTTGCTGCAGCTGGAGAGGCCACAAAAGTTCCTCACCAAAAGGATAAAGGGTCTCAAAAATCTGTCCTATGCTGCCCGACTGAAAGAACTTCAGCTCTATTCAGTCGCTTACCGCTTGCTCAGAGGAGACCTGTGCCTGACATACAAGGCCATGTCAAACCCAGATTTGATGAATATGCTTCACCTCAAAAAATCTAGATCCGTCAGAGCCACAAGGGTGGGAGACTTAAACCTCGACACGGCTATTAATAGGACGTGCTGGAGGGATAGATTCATCACCCAAAGACTCCCTATGCTGTGGAACAAAATCACGGTATATGTGAGGCAGAGCACCTCGCTGGCCTTGTTCAAGAGAAATCTTGACCAATGGATGGGAGATCGCAGATATACCCCAGGGATTACCTCAGTGTCACTGCTCGACAGAGGCACAGCAAAATAATGGGTATAGTTCCCCATACTAAAGGGGTGGCGTAAGCCACAAAACTATGGGCTAGGCTTGTAAATGCCCTCGGGCAGATAGCCTAGTATAAACCTATGAAACCTATAATTTTGACCCAAGCTTCTTTTCTAACTGAATATTTTGGGAATGACTGCTGTAGGGATACTGAGATAGCAGCTTTAGAACTGGTTTGCATGATGGCAAAATCATTCATAGAGTCATAGGTATATATACTAGGCAATCAGTCCAATAGATGATTTGGAGCTTAACCACATTAATTGCCACTACTTGTTCCCTCTAGCCATAAGGGTCTGAGGAGCCAGACCAAGGGGTAGAATTTATAGATTGTCACCTACGCATCCAGGATAACCTTAAAGAGTGATATGGAGCTATATTGCTTGATATGGAGTGTAAACATAGTATACAGGTAGGGAATCCTTTTTTGAGAGATAGCTCTACTACTGACAAATTCTGTTTATGTTACAAGATAGATTTAGATTCTTATGCAGGCATTATTGACAGACTTGTAAATCTGTATATAAATATTTATTTTGTGTGGTGGATGGCTATCTGGTTTTCTGACAAAACCCATGTGGATAGTTGTGGGTGCCACTTATGAAGGGAAAAAAGGATTTCCAGTGGTATATCATATGGCAAACTGTTACGCCATCTGTTATTTGGCATCTGTTTCACAGACCTTCAGGCCAGCACACATGGGCTATGGTTATTTATGTTTGCAGATTGATTTTAAATCAGTGTTGTTGTTCAAGCTTCCACTGACTCACAATTACTCCAACATGCGTTAGACCATGTTAACAATCAGTGCAAGGATAATGGTCTCAGATAAGATGTGAAAATGTAGTGTAGTGTAGTTCATTTTGGTAATCAAAACATTTTCCAATAGCATACAGGTGGCATACTCCTCCAATCAGGCACTGTCATAATGGATCTAGTACTCTTGTTGATAATTCCATATTTTGTGACCATCATGTCTTCACAGTAGTTTGGAAAGCCTTCTATTTGGCTAATCTAACTTTCAAAATCATTTCTTCTAGAGCCAAAGAAGTTTTAATTCTACTTTACTCATCTCATCAGACCAATTATTGAATATAATGCCCACTTTGGCATGCATTTGTCTAAACATATCATTGCCAATTGAAAGATCACTGGGCTCAAAAATCTGAGTTAAAAGGATAGAATGGCAGTCCTCCATCTGTACTCTAGTTCTTATAGACTCTTTTATGAAGAACTGTGTCTAGCCTTTTCATCCATGAAAAATATAATCCTCTTTGACCTCCTATTCTTTCACAGAACAAATGGTTCCTCAAATATCCGGTTAAAAGAAACTAAACCTTCATCAATATATATATATATATATATATATATATATTTTTTTTTTTTTTTGCATGATATATTCATATCCCATCTCCAGAATAAACTTCCACTACATGTTGCATCCTTGCCACCTTAAAAGCTAGCCTAGATAACTAGATGGGTAACCTCAAAATTTCTCTTGGGCTCTCTTGTGTTGCCATCCTCAAAGCTGGGGGGAACTTTTGCATATGGTTTATAAGTATGCATGTTATAATGGTCTGGACACTGATTGCGTAGTATATATTTTTTGGTGCTAGCAGCTTTATAAACATGCAAGAGGTCAAACAGGACAATGTCATTTCCAGTCTTGTAGGCCAGGCAGATGTCACAGTATAGAAGTCTGAAAGAGACAGAGGAAAGTGATATAGCTATACTCTGTGCAGCTTAGGTAGCTCATACATAAGACAAATTTTGGTGAGGAAACGATGTGTTTTTTTCTAGCTAGGCAACATGCTCAGAGAGATACATGACAAAGGGGTATTATTCTGTTAAAGGCCTCATAAGAGAGGAGTAGAAAAGGACAATAATAACTTTCTTTGCACTTTCAGTAATTAGTTGAGCTAGGTAAAATTATTCCCTAATGATGGTTTATACATGGCAGTTGAGAGAGAGCTCATTGATCAGAAATATAACTAGATATCTACAGTATCTATTTTTAGGATGGTATAATGTATCTAGTAGGTGCAGAGGTTTTCTCGTTTCCTAAAGAGGACAATACTTAATTTATATATTCTGAGTTTCAAAATGTGGCCCTGACACCACAAGTCCACACAGGTTATGCTCTTTTAGAGGATATCAGTGTTCAATGGGGAGCTGACAACAGCTCTGAGTTTGCAGTCATCCTCAAACTTAGTCAGGCCAGGAACCTTAATTTTGCAACCCCTTTTTCCCCCGAAAGTGCATCTATTCGAAAATGCACTTTCACGAAAAAGCAAGTAAGTGAAAAGCAACGGAGGTTGTTGCTTAGATTGCAGAACAGTGGGGATAAGGGAATATTCCCTTTTCGCCACTGCAGTACAATCTTGGAATGAGAATATATAAGTAGAGGGGGTATGGGGGCACAAACTCCCACATGGGGGGGTGCAGGGGGGCTTTTTGGTGTTTTTGTGGTTTTTGCTTAGTTGCTTTTTTGTGAAAATGCATTTTCATGTTAAATGCACTTTTGGGAAAAAGGGGTAGTGAAATTACGGTTCATAGAAACATAATCTCATTGAATGAAATTAGACCCATGGAAACAAGGGTCTATATCATATGAGTGAATGTTAAGAATGTCGAATGCTCTAAAGAGTGAAAATGCCGGACCTCGAAGTGCTTCTTGTGGGATCGTAGTACAGTGAAGGTCAGAACATTTGCCCTTTCCTCATGGTAGTGCGATCCCAGAGTTGGAATATATATTTAGTGGGGGGGCACAGCCCCCCTCAATAAAGAGTTTGAGGTCCGCCATTTTCACTCTTTAGAACATTCAATATTCTTAACATTCGCTCATATGCTATAGACTCAGAAATAAGTAGTTGAAACTTTCAGAAAAAATGAAAAGGCAACTATTTCTTGGAAGATGTGCAATGGAATTCAGAGTACAGTACTGAGAGACTTCAGATGGTGTTTTCATGTTAAGCTTCCAGTAAATCCTACCAGGATTTAAGAATACAGTATATATATATATATATATATATATATATATATATATATATATATATATACTGTATTCTTAAATCCTGGTAGGATATATATATATATATAGAGAGAGAGAGATGTGTATGTATATATATATATATATATATATATATTATAGCAATTGCAGTGGAGAGCCTTATGCTAACACTTTAAGTATTGTGAAACATAAGACATTGGCCATAGTAATGTTCAGTAAATAGAGAAGCCTTCTGAAAAGTAGATGGTATAGAGCTGACTTAACAGAAGTCTGTCCTTAAATGTAGCATAAATAACAATTACATTTCCTAAAACGAGTGATAATAGCTCATTGTAAGCATTCCTTGGTGTCTCCATCTTGAACGGTCATAAAACTGTGTTAATAATGTGTGAATCACACTAGGCCATCTGGAATGCTGACAAACTTTAACATCTAGACTTGACCTTAGCATATAACAGCAAAGTGTTTCTATGCTTCATTAACAAAACTGTCAAACAGACTGTCAGATACAACAACTCTTTAGTTGCACATGACAATTAGCCAGTAATGCAGTGTTTAAATTACAATTTAGTTAGCTGTCTAGAAAGGAATGGCCACTCTGTTTTTCTGCCTAAAATGGAACTTGAATATTAAACATCAAATAAAGCCCGAGTGTTGTGAGGGTTAGTATGCTTGTTTTTCTGCCTAAAATGGAACTTGGATATTAAACATCAAATAAAGCCCGAGTGTTGTGAGGGTTAGTATGCTTATACAGAGGAGAAGCACAGAGGAATAGATTATAACATCTCTGCATCAGCTCTTTACCAGACCACCCCTGCCATGTACAATACATTCTTCAATCATTTGGAAAGACTCATTTCTGGTTTCATGAACTTTTGCTCCAGCTCCCCCTTTTCCTACCTGCACCCCTTTTCTGCACAGCACACACAATGCAGTCCCTTGATATCTTTTTAAATGGACTTTGATGCACACACTGTACCATTTTGGCTGTCCTCATTTAACTGCTTTCATTTCATTAATGCTGCAAACTTCTGCAGGACTGTGCATAGCTAGGGTTACCAGCTGTCCCACTTTGTGAGGGACAGTCCCTCTTTGGGCAGTTGTGTCCTGCAAAAAAATTGAAAAAATGGAGAAGGTCCTTAGATTTTAGGACAAAATTATTACCTATATTTTATGCAATAGTTGCATAAAACAGTTATTCTGTATCTAAAACACTTAAATGTTATAAGAAACAGAATAAGCAACTAAATGCTACAAGAATAAGCTTTTATTTAGGCAAAAAAGTGAAGTTCTGTCCTTGGTACTGGCCATGGGTACATTTCACCCTGCAAAATCTGACATTTGTACCAAAAATGTCCCACTTTGGGCATTTGAAAACGTGGTAACCCTATGCATAGCTTGTAGATGGAATATACCTGCAAAGGGAACAAACATTTTTGCAACTGTTGGTAGTAACCCCCACCCCCAACCTCAGTTAACATACAGTACTTTTTACTATTCCACACCCATTTGTTCCCCCATTCTGAGACTGACAGCAAGGAAGAGGCCCTGCCATTCTTATAGGTTCATAGATTGGTACTAGGCTATAAGCCATAACAATTCCCTGGCTATTTCTTCCCAGAATATTTACTTCCCGGGTCCCCTGTATAGCAGGGTGACTGGCATGATCCCCAGGGTGAATTTCCTATCTCCCATCCAATCGTCAAGATTCCTTTTGAAGAGGTGCTCAGCTTCACATGTATGGGCAGTCTATTCCAGAGTCTGGGGAGTCTCTGGGTCAGGAACCTATCCCTCCAGCATGTTTTGTTCATTGTGATGACCAGGTGCTGTATACTAGGAACTTTTTCTTTGTTTTGTGTTTCCAGCAATCTGAATCCTGTCTAATGTGAACATTCAGTCATTCCATTTTTTTCATTTGATCTGAGCCTGTTCTGATTTATGAGACTTTTTTTAAACAATTATTTTGAAAGCCTGTAGCCTTATGGGACCTTTCTTCCATAATAAATTTGAAAGCCTGTAGCAGATCTATGTCCTCTCATCAATGAAGGTAAGATCCCTGTTATAAACTATTCCTCCCTTTATCCCCCTGCTTACCCTGATACTAAAACCTAGGATGGACATCTTGCTCAACACCTACAAGAAAACCTAAATTCCTTATTTTTACTTATTACAATTACTTTTGCCACTCAACATCTATCCCATTTTACAGTCTTAATATATTTTTCTCTACATTAAAGTTTGATAAAAATCAGTACCCAGGATCACTTCACACTTTGTTAAGGATAGAACTTCCTTCCCTTCCACGTGTTTCTATTAGCTTTCTGTTCCACCGGTGCATAATTTTATAACTTGCTACATTTAGTCTAATTAAAAACATTTCTGACTATTATTCCAGTCATCAATCATCTCCCTGTCTGTCTGACATCATGGTTCAATTCCTTTGGAAGTGCTTGCTATTTTATGGAAATTTCCTTTCTGTTTCTATGTGGTGTCACATGTGATAACTCAGTGAGAAGCACACACACTACCCCCACTAACACTTCCTCAGTCCTTCTAAGTTCACTATATTTTCTATGGTTCTGCTCCCTGTTTGACAGCTAGGCTGTTATAAAGGGCAACACCCTGGGATGCAGTCTTAAACTAAATTACGTGTTAATTAATCCTTTTTAGGCACTTTTCACCTTGCTGTTGCCAATGTATGCTAAATTCACAGTTCAGACTCTGCTGTTTGGTCAATTATTCAAAAACAGATTAACCAATTATCTAAAAACAAATTAACCTTGTTTGTCATGAGCTTCTCTTTTATAATTCATGACAATCCATTCAGCCTTTAGGAAATCAAAAATTATTTCATTCAAATGCAATTGTATTTATTTCCCTACCAAGGAAGTAAACATAATAAGCATGTGTGTCCCTGTTTTACTTTGTTTTACTGCTGAGAAGGGAATTCATTGCTAATATTTCCTGGTGTTCTCACACCACATTGCCCTCCATGACTTGTTCAAAACAGTAGTCAGTAATGTCATTATATCTTTCAGAAGTTCTTAGTATTGGGGTGGGGGGTAAGACCTCTCTAGCTCCACTTCTTCACCTATCATGAGTTCGACTCAAATGGCTCTGCATTGAAAGTAATGGGATTTTTTGTGTGCATGTTGATTTTGTTGTTTCATACTTCTCAACTGTCCAGATTTTTGCCCCATATTTTTGATCTGTTCCTCATAAAATTTGTGTTTTTTGGAACATCATTGAGGATTTACGTTACTAAGTAATATTAATAATGAAAGACATTTGAGTTTCAGACTTCATATTATTCAGAAGATATATAATAACGCAAAACCTTTTATTCTAACAACTTTCTGATTTTATAAGAGCAATATTTAAACTCGGTCCTAATTTTGTGCCTTTGTCCCCCATTATTTCTGGCTTTGTCCAGATTTCTTGCACTGAGAGTTTGAGCGGTATGATTTAAAAATAATTTTCCTTCTTGTAGTTTTATAAGCACTGAATAAAAAGCATGGTTTCTGTGTCATTTTCTGCCATATTCTGTGCATATAACCTCTTTTATAAGAAGGAAAACTTTTTTTTTATTATTATTTCAAAATAATATTACTAACACACTTTAGGTTATTAAAATAAAGTGGTAAGGGATAGTAAGATAGAGCAATGGAGGGAAAAGGAGATCCAGTTTGGTATACAACAAATGTACAATCAATAAAACATTTAAAATAGTGTTGTATATTTGCTTTTTATGTTAAACTTTTGATATTATGATATCTTCTGCATTTCCTTCACTTTATGCAGTTGAGTTATACCCTACAATTTCTCTTGTTTCTCATGGTTCATAAACGTTGGATTAAATTTCTATCTTTCAGCACACCTCTTTTTATTACATTAAATGTTTTTGTTCTATTCTGATTTGGGCATGTGCTTCCACATGTCCACTGCGGCTGTAATGGAAGATTTGACTTCCACATTTATCTTACTTATTCATCATGCCCAGTTTCAGTATATTGCACATTCAAACCTCCAGTTTGCTAAAGTCAGAGTTCCTTAAATCCAATATAGCAGTCATGATTTTAAACCATCTTTATTTTACATTTTTAAATAAAAAAAAATCACAATGCTACAAATACATTCCCATGCAGTCCAGTCTTGCAATGGGCAAAAACAAAACAATTGTAACTTCCATCAGACAGTGAAAGTTACAAAACAGTACACCCCTGTACAATATAGCACATTACAGTACAATACGAAGCTGCACAGCACAGTGCAACTCAATCAACTGCAGTATAAAGCACTACAGTATTATAAGGATGCACTGAGCAGCAGGCCTGAAAGTTGCAGCACAATAAGCTATAAGGCATTTGAGAATGTAAATAGTAAAACAGACTCTGAGCAGCAGGCAGGAATGCTACAACGTGGTTATCAATGCATGGCCAGATTTTAGAGTACAATTTATCGGAAGACATGGATCAGGAGTGGCCTTAGGTCAACTGGTGCTCTAGGCAGAAGAGCTCCACGGCGCCCCCCACGACACCACCCGGTGCCCTCACCCTGGTCTACCTACACCAAATAAATACTGGAAAACTGCCCCTATTAGATCAGCGCCCTAGGCGGCCGCCTAGTTGGCCTATGCCTAAGGCCGGCCATGACATGGATGCTACTGTACATTGTTCCAGAAGCTATAAATACAACTCTCTCTGAGACTTCACTTGGTTGGTAATATGACAAGTAACATGGCAGACCTTCAACTTTCCATAAATGTCCCACACCACTTCACATGTTTTTAGCATTCACAGTTTTTCTGCTCTTTATTGAGTGTGTGGCTTTCTGATGTCAGTTGTGAGGTAGGCCTCTTGCAGTCTGTCCCACCCATTATAGCAAGCCAACCAACATGGAAAATGAGAAGAAATCCTGCAATACTTTAAATAAAAAAAAAAAAAAAAAAAAAAAAAAAAAAGACTATGGCGTACAGCCATAGTAGGATAGAGTTCTGTCATGCTACCATTAGAAGTAAAAGAAGACATGAATGGTTGGTTAGATGGCCATTGTGGGAGAAGCCAAGCAGAAGTGGTTCAGTAGCAACATGAAGATCTTTTTCTAAAGTAAAAGGGAAGCACACCTGTGGCCAGGCCTCACTGTAGCTATCAGTCACATCAGTTTTAGGCTGTCTCAGGCACATAGCCAGCCTTAGGCATAAGCCAACTAGGCAGCCGCCTAGGGTGCCACTCTAGCAGGGGTGCTTTTCCAGTATTTATTTGGTGCAGGTAGGCCAGGATGGGGGCACCGGGTGGTGTGGTGGGGGGCACCATGGAGCCCTTTTGCATGTCACAATTCCCCCAAGGAGTCACAACATACCCGATGTGATCCATGTAAAATGTGCTGGGATGAATCATCAGCTGTGGGATGCTAAGTCATGTGATTGTCTCTGGTCATCCACTCATTGGTCTTTACAGCCACTTCCACAATGATTTATGTGTTAGTCAACCACACTGACAAACATACATCATCCTGCAGGTCAGATATGAGGGAGAAAAGGCCTTAGCTGGCATTACCTGCTTTGTCTCTGTGGTCTGAAGACCCTCCCAGCAGCAGTTGATTCATAGCCTTGATCAGTAAACCATAAGAAGACACATCTGTAAACCACTGGGTAGTGTATCATGTTAACAATGCACTGTTTTAAGGCAAACTGTGATCAGTTTATCAGATCTGGTAATCTGAAAATGTACTTTGTAGTCCGGTGTAATATACATCATGCTACTTTACAATCTGTTATGGGCAGCAGACATTTTAATTATTGTACATTCCACATATGGCTGTTCATATGTATCTACACAGATTATGATTGAAGAATACACCGCAGTACATGCTAACTTGTTTTATATATATATATATATATATATATATATATATATATATATATATATATATTGGCCTACTACACATGATCAAAATTTCATTTGACTGAAATTCATTTGACTGAGACCATAATATCGAAATTTCAAAATACTGAAAACTCACTTGACTAAAACTCATAAGACTGAAACCTTAACGATAAATTTCAACATAGTATTGGCAGTATGTAGACTACTGTAAGGTAAGTAAAAGGTATATGCCCTTTTCCCCACTGTGGTGTGATCATGGAGTTAGTATATATAGTCAAGGGGGTGTGACAGGCACAGCCCCCACATTGGGGGGGTTTGGGGGGCATAGACACCACCTAGTTTGGTTTTGTATCATCCAGTTTCTGTTAAGAGGGTATGTAAGTAGTTTTTAAGTTCTGGAAAGGGTTAGTCATTGGTGTTGTAAGTGTGCATATTTATAGTTTACAATTTAGTTTGTTGAAATTTAGCATTGATAAGGTTTCAGTCAAGTGAGTTTTCAGTATTTTGAAATTTCGATATTATGGTCTCAGTCAAATGAATTTCAGTCAAATGAAATTTCGATCATGTGTAGAGACCCATATATATATATGTATATATATATATATATATATATATATATATATATATATATATATATGGGTCTCCTACATTAGACCGACAGTACACAACACCGACACCACAAGAACGAAACTGCAAAAATACGAAAGTTCACATGCCTGACAAACCACAATAGTGACAGTTAACAAAACAAAACGTTCGCTGTTCCACACAACACACACACAACACAAGCACACCAACAACCTAAAAACCTACACTACACCTTACACACAACTATCTATGCACTAACCTTAACCCAAACCCTAACCCTAAGGTCCGTCACTATCGCACACTTTCCTTACCTGCACCCTAACCCTAACTCACTTAATCCACCCCTAACCCTCAAGTCCCTCACTATCACACACTTACCTTACATGCACCCTAACCCTAAATCCCTCACTATCACACACACACCTTACCCGCACCCCAACCCTAAATCCCTCACTATCGCACACTTACATTACATGCACTCTAACCCTAAATCCCTCACTATCGCACACACACCTTACACACACCCTAACCCTAAATCCCTCACTATTGCACACTTACCGAGTCACTTTACATGTTTTCCATGTCGGTGTTTTTGCTGGCGGGATTACGAGTTGTCTATTATCTGCTCCGTCGGTCTTCTGGCATCGGTGATGTGACTGTCGATCTTCCGAGCTTTCGGTTCAATGTAGGGAACCTATATATATATATATATATATATATATATATATTTTTTTTTTTAATGTATTTATTTATTTATTTATTTATTTGCAATTTGATTACCAGGGAAATCCACTGGTCCGAATTGACCCATTTTCAGTGGAGGCCTGGGAAGAAAAGCTCCAAGATGCATTATACAATTTAGATACAGATCTTATGTAGAATAGTTACTCATAAATGAGGGAAAGGCAGTCCATACAGCCTACCTCGATCTGGCGAAGGCCTTCGATACAATACCCCACTCGGGTATCATTGAAAAACTCATCAGCTTAAATGTTAACCCATACATCACAAGATGGGTTGCAAACTGGCTGAGTGACAGAACCCACAGGGTCAGAGTTGCTGGCGCCATGTCAGACTCAAAGCCTGTCACAAGTGGTGTACCACAGGGCTCAGTCCTGGGCCCACTCTTGTTTGGCATCTACTTTTCCAAGTACAAGCAAACACAGGAGGGTTATGGCTGACAAAGTTTGCAGATGACTGCAAACTGGGCCATAGTAGAAAACACATCTGACACAGATATCCTTCAGAAGGGTCTCACAGAAACGGATAACTGGTGCCAGAGCCATGGCCTAAAGTTAAATGCCAAAAAATGCATAGTCATACCCTTCGGGAAAAACAAGGTTACCCCTAGCTACCAAATAGGTGGCAATCCACTGAGCACAGAAGAAGTTATCAGAGACCTGGGGACCCAGGTTGATAGTAGTCTGTCATTCGACACCCATGTAGCTAAAGTAGTTAGGAAGACCTTCTACATTGCCCACCTTATCATGAAGGGATTCTCATCTAGATCAAGGGAGGTCATAGTCTCCCTATACTCATCACTCATCAGACCAATGATTGAGTACAATGCCCCATTCGGAATGTATCTGACCTGACACTTGCAGCAGCTGGAGAGGCCACAAAAGTTCCTCACCAAAAGGATAAAGGGTCTCAAACATCTGTCCTATGCTGCCCGACTGAAAGAACTCCAGCTCTATTCAGTCGCCTCCCGCGTGCTCAGTGGTGTCCTTTGCCTAACATACACGGCCCTGTCAAACCAAGATTTGATGAATATGCTTCACCTCAAAAATCTAGATCGGTCAGAGCCACAAGGGGGGGAGACTTAAACCTCGACACGGCTATTAATAGGACGTGCAGGAGGGATAGATTCATCACCCAAAGACTCCCTATGCTGTGGAATAAAATCCCGGTATATGTGAGGCAGAGCACCTCGCTGGCCTTGTTCAAGAGAAATCTTGACCAATGGATGGGAGATCGCAGATATACCCCAGGGATTACCTCAGTGTCACTGCTCGACAGAGGCACAGCAAAATAATGGGTATAGTTCCCCATACTAAAGGGGTGGTGTAAGCCACAAAACTATGGGCTAGGCTTGTAAATGCCCTCGGGCAGATAGCCTAGTATGAACCTATGGACCTATAAATGCATTCAATATCATGCATAGTTAACAAATTCATTAAGCTTGAAGGTAGGGATCATACAGTTTAATTTGAGGAAAACAGATATGGGTTAGGTGTGGAAACAGTTTACATACAAACCTTTTAAGAAAATGTAAATACGCTTTACATACACACATCAGCAGTAGAATGCTATTTACAATATTTACAAGGTTGGGCTATGTGAGGGTAGCTGTAGGATTTGTTGAGAGGTTAGAGAGAAGCTATAGAAATTGTTGAGAGCTTAGATAGGCTCATAGGAAGATAGCTATGAAAGTTGTAGAGCTTGGGAACCAGAGCAAGAACCCTCTTGGATTAGGTTGGGTGAAGGCAGGTACATTTCCATTTAGTGAACAGGTGTTTGAATAGTTGGGTTTTGAAGTTTTCTGAGTTTGGTATGGCTCTTAGTGTGGAGGGAAGGGAATTCCATTTTTTTCTAGTGAGAAAGATAGAAGAAGTTGGCCAGCAGGACATTTAGGTTTATGGATAGTAATTAAGTCCTGATTTTCATATCTGAGTGATCTGTTGGATGTATAAGGGGGAAGGATGTTAGTTAGAGCAGGACATTTTGTTGGGTGAAATATGAGTCTATGTGCAGTAGTGAGTTGGAGATAGTCTAGGTAATTTGGGAGTTCAAGCCAATTCAGGAATTGTAGGGTTAGGCAGTGATGGGTGGTATTTTTAGACTTAGAGGCAAATTTAGAGATATTGTTATAGCAGTTTTCTAGTTTAGAGGTGATAGAGGAGGACAGGTTGGTTAGGAGAGGGGCTCCATATAATAAGGAAGGAAGAAGATAAGTTGAGGCCAGAGATTTCCTGGTAGAGTTGGAGAGAAAGCGATTATTCCTATATAGCATACCTAGTTTTTGGTGGGTTTTCTTAATATTTAGTTGAATATAAATATCAAACTTGAGGTGTTCATCTACAATAATGCCAAGTAGTTTGGCAGAGGGGACTACTTCTATAGGTGAGTTTGTTTGACTATAGACTTTGAAGTTGTTTTTATCATAGGGGAGGGTCTTTGTGG